>NW_007249793.1:295398-297481 GCF_000164805.1 Carlito syrichta | reverse complement strand
CCACTCGGTCGCCCAGACTGGAGTGCAGTGGCCGCTCCCGGCCACCGCAGCCTCGACCTGCTGGGCTCCGGCGATCCTTCCGCCTCAGCCTTCCAAGTAGCCGGAATTACAGGCATACGCTACCATGCCCAGCTGATTTTTTGATTTATTGTAGAGATGAGGTCTCGCTGCCCAGGCGGGTCTCGGAACCCGCGGGCTCAGGCAATCCACTCACCTCAGCCTCCCAAAGGCGCGGGATTACAGGCTGAGCCACCGAGCCCGGCTTACACTTGGAGTTTATGTAACCATTCTGGATGGGGGTGGAGACAATAGGCTAATTAGGTGAGGATTGAGCAAGGTTCATTAAGACCTCTGACCTCTTTTTAGTTTGGAAAACATTGTTTCTTTTTTGATTTCTCTCAGAGATGCTCTTCGGTTTACCTTCTCATCCTCCCAACAATTCTCCCTCTGTTCCTTCTCAATTGTCTCTGATGACCCTGGAAGCCAAAAACCCAAGTCATTTAAAACTGGTCCTTTTTTGCTGGGCACAGTGGCTCACACCTTTAATCCCAGCACTTTGGGAGGCTGAGGTGAGAGGATTGCCTGAGCCCAGGGGTTCAGGACCAGCCCGGGCAACTTGACAAGACGTCATCTCTATAATAAATCAAAAGCATTAGCCGGGCATGGTGGTGTGTGCCTGTAGTTCCAGTTACTTGGAAGACTGAGGCAGAAGGATCGCCTGAGCCCAGCAAGTAGAAACTGCAATGGCCATGATTGTGTCACTGCACTCCAGCCTGGGAGACAGAGTATCTGACTCAAAACAAAAACTGGTCTTTTTTTCTGTGATGGCAGGAGAGTTTGCTCCTTAAACTATCATAAAAAATAAGGAAAGTATTTATAATAGTCCATCCTTTAGAGAGACAGCAACAAAATGCTGTCAAGTTTCCTATCAGAACAGAGTGCCCATATTTTGGCTATGTAATCTATGAAAGAGTATTCTTTTCTCCAACTAGTTTGCCAAGCAGATTGATTGATGAAGGCATACATGGTAAGCGATTGGTGGATTCTCCTGTCAGGTGACCTATTTTACTCAGTAGGATTTTTTGAGGCATGTATGATTTTGTATGGTTCTCAGGAATAGAAGGGAGTCATTACACCTCACCAAGGGCTTACCCCAACTGTCTTTAGCACATTCACTGCAGGCAAACCTCAATTGCCTGTCTCAGATATCTCCTTTAGCCGACACTGCTCTCCACCAGTTATCCTCCAGTAACTCTGCCAAACCCCAGCTCAATACTGGTTCGTATACACACACACACACACACACACACACACACACACACACACACACACACACACACACACAATCATTTTACAGAGTTACTAAAGGATACAGGAAGACTTACAATAAATTAGAAGAAAGCTAAATACATTTCGGAAAAAAAAAGACCCCCCAAACTAGAAAAAACAAAAGTTGGACAAGAAAGAAAAGGTATTTATACATAGTTCTGAGGTCACCATTGAAAATTATATGCATAACTTTGTTTATTCATTCATCTGTCAATGGGCATTTGGGTTGTTTCTACTTTTGGCTATTCTGAATAATACTGCTATGAACATTGGTGGATATATTTGGGTTTCTGCTTTTAATTCTTTTGGGTATGTACCCAGAAATGGAATTGCTGCTACAGCCACACTTTTTGCTTTTGTTTTGCTTTTCAAAGTGATCACATTTCATAATTTAAGAAGTCAAACAGTTCTATATTGCTTATAATAAAGAACAACGGTCACAGTTCTGATCCCTTCTTCAAAACCAACCACTTTAAACTCAACTGTTTGTTCTCGTTACCATATTTATAAATTATCTACTGATTTGCTGATTTTTGCACATTAGACATTATAGTGATTTTCTGCTATTGAAATAAAGACTTAATTTTTTAAATCATTATAGTAGTGTTTGAAAATATGACCACAACAAATTCTTTCATCGCTGTACGCATACCCCTTTCCAAAGTGTCTTTGTAGCTCCTCTTATCAAGAGATAGAATCTATTTCCCTACCCTTTGACTCTGGGCTGGCCGTATAACTTGCCTTTTTTTTTTTT
>NW_007249793.1:275777-295372 GCF_000164805.1 Carlito syrichta | reverse complement strand
CGGCGATCCTTCCGCCTCAGCCTTCCGAGTAGCCGGAATTACAGGCATGTGCTACCACACCTGGCTGACTTTTTGATTTATTGTAGAGATGAGGTCTCGCTGCCCAGGCGGGTCTCAAACCCGCGGGCTCAGGCAATCCACTCAACTCAGCCTCCCAAAGGCGCGGGATTACAGGCTGAGTGAGCCACCGAGTCTGGCTGTATAACTTGTTTTTACCAACAGAATGTTCTGGTCATGATGCTGTGGGACTTCTAAACCTAGACCTCAAGAGCCTTTTCACCTTTGCTCTTGGAACACTGCTGTGAGGCTCTCATGTAAACAAGACTGATCCAACTGACTGGAGGGTGATAGGTCACACAAAACACACACCAGGTGTCCTAACTGAGGCCCTTAGATCTACCAGTGGACAGCCAGCACCAGTCCCCAAACACTGAGTGTGAGATCATCCTAGAATGCCTGTTTCAGTTGAGTCCCCCAGATGACCGCAGCCATATGAGTGAACTGTCCATCTGAGCCCAGTTCAAACTGCTAATCTACAGATTCATAAGCAGATAAGATTGCAGTTGTTTTAACTAAGTTTTGGAATGATTTGTTACACAGAAATAGATTTTGGATATTATCATCCATCACACATACATGTTTTAATCCTTCATATCTTCCTAATATAATTTTATCACGCATTTGATAATGTCTTCATTCATTATTTTTATGATTAATGTTAACATTTTAGAAAATGTGTTAACATTGTTCAATACTGACCCCAGAACTATGTTATAAATGCCTTTCCTTTCTTGTTCAACTTTTGTTTTTTCTAAAGTTTTTTGGGGTGTTTTTTTTCTAAATTTACTTAGCCTTCTTCCAATCTATTGTAAGTCTTCCTGTATCCTTCAGTAACTCCGTAAAATGACTCTCAATTCAATCTTCCATACTATAAATCTCTCAGAAGATCTATTACTTTTATTTTCTTCTGGAAATTTCTTTCTCAGAGCCTTTTTCTCTTCTGCTTTAATCTGAACTGGTTGCCCTATAAAATGGCTCTCCAGCTGTTATCATAGGATTTATTTTCTTATTTGGGGGATTCTATTGACTTTTGCCCTTAGTCCCCTGTTATATGACTCCCACATCTTCCTCTTTCTTTTGTGCGATAACTCTTGTTTTGCAAAAACTTTCTCCAGAACATTCCTCAGAAATAATGCATAAAAAGGTATATTTCTGAGACCTTGCATATAAGGAAATAGCTCTACCTTTACTCTGAATTCATAGTTTGGTTAGGTATAGTATTTTAAGTTGAGCGTTTTCTTATTGGATTATTTATTTATGTTTTTCTTTCTTTTCTTTTAATTTCAAAATTGTCAACTGGTGCATTATTTGAGTCGATTATTGAATTATACACATTCCCCAATATTTTCTTGGATTATTTTGAGATAATACCTCACTGTCTTCTAATTTACCATGTTGTTATTGAGAAATCCAATGCCATTCTTATTTCCAGTTCTTTGTATGTCATTTGTTTTTTCTTCATAGAATCTTTTCTTTATTCTTAGGTTTCTTAAAATTTACAGTCATGTTTTAATGTGAATTTATTTTTCATCAATATATTGGGTCTTTTACTTTTCAAGTTGGAAACAAATGTCCTTCAGAACTATTCTTATACTTTTTGTTTGACAGTTTCCCCCCTATATTTTCTTGTTTTTTTTTTTTTTTCTTCAGAATTCCTAGTTTTTGATGTTGGACATCTTAGAACTCCTAGTTTTTATTGATATGACTTTTTGATTTACTTTCTATGAGATATCCTCAACTTTGTCTTTGTTCTTTTTTTGATTTGAACTTTAGACCTACGTATTCAACTGCTTGCTTGACATTTGCATGTGCTTGTTTTTTACACTTTTCAAATTCAACTGTCCAGGACTAAATTCATCTTTAGCAAAAGTGCTGAATAAATGGAACCATTATTTTTCAAGGAAACCTAGTTATCACTGACACCCTTTTTTCTCATCCTCTGATTCAAGTCCTGTTTATATTACATCTTTAATAGTTCTGTCTATTCACTACTTTTCATCACTGCTTTCTCTGTCCTTGCTCAGGCTATGGTTATTTCTTTTCTGTGTTATTTCAGTGCTCTCTCCACTTTTTGATTCCTGGGTGGCTCCAGTCTAATTGATCTTTTTTTTTTTTTTTTTTGAGTTGGAGTCTCACTCTGTCACCCAGACTAGAGTGCAGTGGCTGCGCCTGCTGGGCTCCAGCGATCCTTTTGCCTCAGCCTTCCAAGTAGCTGGAACTACAGGCACGTGCTACCACGTTCGGCTAATTTTTGATTTATTGTGGAGATGAGGTCTCGCCAAGTTGCCCAGGCGGGTCTCGAACGCATAGGCTCAGGCAATTCACTCACCTCAGCCTCTCAAAGCGTGGGATTACAGGCTGAGCCTGTAATCTAAAAAGAACCCGGCTAATTGATCTTTTTAGAATGCAACCAAACCTTGAGATTAAACTTAAGTGTCACTCTCCTCACTCTTTGCAGACTCGCAATCTACATTTTTTCTTAAATTTATTTCACACAATTTTTTCTTTTTCCCGTGGATATTGTAGTTGCCTATTCCTTTACTTAGCTTCCGCTCTAGACCTTGAATGACTTGAGGGCGGGATTAATGGTTGTTACTCAGCAAGTTCAAAATAAATACTTGCAAAATTCTCTACCCGCTGAGGTAGAACATTCCGTCTTTGAATTACTCTTTCTGTTAGAATATTTTCCCTTATGAGCCGGATGTTATGATCCTAGAATTTCTACTCATTCATTGTAATTGTATTCTGTGACTATAAGCCCCAGATTTTCTAGAATATAGTATCTGATTTTCAATATATACTGTCTTATATGCTATCACAGAGTCCTGGAAATTTCCAACTCTCAGTATTCAAGCTACGTATTCTAGGTTGCCTCTTATACCTAGAAATGGCACACAAACCTTTGTGTCTTGACTTTTGATTTGGAAAGTTTGGGAACTGCTGGTAGAGAACCTAATTTCTCCTGTTTAGTGAAGCCCTTCAGATACTGAAGTCAACAGTTATGTCCCTCTTTACCCTAGGCTGATTTTTTTTCAGGCTGAGTCTCATGGATTGTCTTTGTACTCACCTCTGAATCTCTACACTCCTATTTAGTGTGTATGGTGATCCCAGGTGCTGCTACCTATGCAGAGTAGACCAGACAACCTCTTCCCTGCTTCTAGACACTGAACTGCTTTTAACACAGTCCGGGTTTGCTTTTTCTCCCTTTGGGGCATATTATGTTTATGACTCCTTTTTTTGGTTTGTTTTTAACCTATGATATTAAGCTATGTATCCTACATTTTACATTTGTGCCCTGGGTTTATTTCTGTGAAAATGCATTTGGTTAGGTTTGGACCATTGTGCAGTCTTATATTTTACTCTGAATTCCAGTTCTGCCACGCAGTGTATTCTCTGGCCCTCTCAGACTAGTGACATTAAAATAATGTTAGTTTGAATTATTGTTCTGTACCCAATGTGGCTAGAACTGCAAAGGACATTTGTTAAAATAGAATTCTCCACGTAAGTTCTTTTTCCCCTGATGCGTTTGCCTTGTGAACACCTGTTTATGTGTTTAAATTTCACCCAGTATTATATTTTACAGCAGGAACTTGGGTTCGGAAAAGTATCTTTTGAACTAACACATAATTAAGGAATATAGTTTCTCTAAGAAATAATTTTCCATCATAATATAATGGGGGTTATAGTCCTATTCAAATACCTATTCCAATATGTGCTCATAATTTTTCTGTCATGTAAACATTTGCCAGGTCCATTTTAGTAATGGGACAACAAGTTATAAATCCTCTTTCTCTTTCTCTAATGTGAATATTTTCAAAAAACTACAGACTTCAATATGGGTCAGAGACAATGCTTTAATACTTATCTGTCAGATGATCCCTTCTTCCTCCCCTCAAAAAAAGTTTTGCTAGGAACATTTTTCTTTTTCCTATATCTACACCTTCCTTAGTGCTAGCTCTTCTGTTTAGAATGTTTTCCCCCCTTACATTCTCTGTGAGTTAAATTTTCTATCCCTTCTCAAAATCTAACTTAAGTTTCACATCCTTTGAGAATTTTTCCTCTAGATTCAATTGAGCCTCACTTTTTCTTCACTTTGAATTCTTAAGAAACTGATTATGGTAACGAATTTCTTTGATACTGGTTTAAATGCCACATTGACTTCTTATTTCAAGGATTTAAATATGTTAGTATTATTTCTTGAGCTGGATCATAACTCCCTGAGAGAAGTACTTTTTCTGTGAGATTCCCTACTATTCCTTGTAGAATACTAGGTACATCGTATTAATATAGTTAAACTATAATTTTTGAAAACTTGAGGAAAGGAAATTAGTGTGAGAAAGTGGGATTAGGGGATCATCACTTTTCTTTAAAAACAAACACATGAACAGAGTAAGCTCTTTGAAATCTTTAGAGGAACACTTCTCAGAGTTGCTGCAGTTCCTCGTAAAAGCATTCTAAGTCTAACTTGAGCATCTGTCATGAAAAGAATTTTTAGATCCCTTCTGTGGGATCATCAGGCAGAGAAAGGGCCATAGAGGAGAGGCTGTGATGGATGGTCCAGGGAGCCTCACCTGGCCTTGGCACAGGGCAAGGCTTTGAAACTGTACTTTTCAAGACTTAGCAGGTCACAACTGAAATCTCTCCTCAGTGTCAACACAAGGGGCATATAATTTTATTTTTTAATATCTTATACTTTTTTTTGCCAGAAAAAAAAGGTGAGTCCTTGGATATTTTAGGAGAGTTTTATCAGTCTTTATTATCACCTCCAAACATTTGGTTTCAAGGTAAAAATACATACTTCTTTCTTCTACCACCCTCGTTCATTCCAACTAATCTGGGAGATCAATGCTGAAGGATTAGGTTTGAATCTTTTATTTTCATTTTAGATTCAGGGGATACACATACATATTTGTTACCTGGACATATTGTATAGTGGTTGGGATTGGGTCTCAGATGGCCCATTCCCCAGGTAGTGACTGTTTGACTCTTTTTAAAAAGTTCAGTTTACAGTCAGCCCATGCAGGTTATTTTCCCTTCCAACAGCCCTACTGAAGCAAAGAAACTATCTACTTCTTTCAATATGTATTTGACATTTTTTCAAAATGTAGATTATGCTATGAAATTGAGCTTTCTATCTGCTATGAGTGACTTATGCCTTTTTGACACATTCTATACACATTTTGTAGAAGTTGTTGTGTAGTAAAAAATTAAATGTACTCAACGAGAGGTCTGGCCTTTGTCCCTGCTCCTGGGAAGTAACCTCTAAACCCTTGGAATTTCCAGAGTGATAGGAGTATATTTGCTATTTGTGGTGAGTTCCTCAAACTGCACTTGACCTGATAGTTTGTGCTAGTTGGGTGACTCAGGGTGGAGGCTGTCCACACTAGAAAGACCAAGCATGTGATGAGAGGGCTTGGAGTTTGAGCCACATATCAGACTGATCTCTTGGGAGAAGAGGGAGGTTGGAGATTGAGTTCAATCAGGAGGCAATAATTCAACCAATCATGCCTACATAATGAAACAAACAAACAAACTCCCCAAACTTTTGGGCACTGCAGCTTGAGTGAGCTCCCCTGGTTGGGACCATCTGTGTGAATTGTTGCATGTCAATGCTGGGAGGGTAACAAGTGGTTGAGGGTGATGAAAACTTTGTATCTGGAACCCTCCCAGATGTCACTCTGTGTTTTTCTTCCTTTGGCTGTGTAATTTATACCCTTTTGCAATAATAAAACCGTAATCATCCAGGAACGGTGGCTCATGCTTGTAATCCCTGCACTTTGGGAGACAGAGGCGAGAGGATTGCCTGAGCCCAGGGGTTTGAGACCAACTTGGGCAACTTGGTGAGACCACATCTCTACAATAAATCAAAAAATTAGCTGGGTGTGGTGGCCTGTAGTACCAGCTATTTGGAAGACTGAGGTGGAAGGATCACCTGAAACCGGAAGGTTGAGGCTGCGGTGGCTGTGAGTGTGCCACTGCACTCCAGCCTGGGTGACAGAGTAAGACTCGCAATCATAAGTGTTGTATTTTCCTGACTTCTGGGAATCATTCTAGGAAATTGTTGAACCTGAGGGTGATTGTAGGAATCCCCAACTTTGTAGCTAGCTGGTCTGAAATGTGGGTGGCCCCGGAGACTTCCAAACTTGGAACTGGTATCTAAAGTGACAGCAATCTTGAGGGGGACTATATCCTCACGCTACTGTTTGTCTAACTCATTGTAGCAGTCTATCAAAAAACAGGAAATAAAAGAATAACAGAAAGAAGAAAAGAGAACAAACATACTTATGTCAAACAATAGAATCTATGTAACTCCAAATAATTTTTAAAATTCAATTTCTCCTAAAACAAAGCTGTGGGAAGACTAGAGGTTATTTTTCTTCTGTGTTCCCTATGTTGAACTTTAAGCACAGACTTTTTGAGAGAGTGTCCTTATTTTTCTAGGTGAGGAAAGTAGCCCACAACCTCTAGATATTTAGGGTCAGAGATATGGGAAGCCTGAATGAGTGAAGATGCCCCATTGGTGAAATAATTCTAGAACTCCTTTCAAAATGGAGCTAACTGGGCAACTCGTTTTTTGCAAATGGAGATGGAGTGGGAATCACAGGCTCAGTCTCTGTGGAATAACCATAGATACTGAAGGAAGAGCGCAAACTGCTCATTAAAAGAGAAGTGAGGACGGTAAGGGTTAGGGTGAGGTAGACCTCCTCCCTTGGGTTTTCTGCTTCGTCTTCTGCCATCTTAGCCTTTGGAGGACATCTTTTCTCCTTTTTCTTCTTCTCATCCTCACCTTTTCCCCAAATAGAGCTTTAGTTCTTTGCTCTCCTTTTCCTTCCTGTTACCTTGTCACCCCTTCTGATGCTTTTTGACTTTTAATTTGTTGATGTTCCATATTGATCCAACAGTGACAAGGATATTTGCATTTTTACAGGGGCAAAAATCTTCCACTTAGGAATCAAGCATGGAAGGCGGGATTTCAAACCTCATTTAAGGTCAAGCTGTAGATTTAGAGGCTTGAGAACTGCTCTGTGGAAACCTCTTACCCAGGCTGACTTCCATCACACTCACCCTAATGTGGTGTTTCAGTGATGACCTCAGGCTACATGAAGGGCTGTCATTCTTCTTTGAGTTAGCCTTGAGAAGAAAAACTAATTTGGTGGTAGTACAGGGAGGTGAATATAGAAAAATTAGTAAGTGATTCATGAATCACATTGGCGCTCCGCAGTAGAATTTTGAGGTGATTCTGGAGAGTGTCACCTTGGGTAAGCCCTTCTGAGAAGGTGGCTTGAGGTCACAGCTAAATAAATGGAGCCTGAGTGAAATCAAGCTAAGGACTGGTAGAAACTAGGATTAGAGGCAGTAGTTTCTCTAGTACACATAAACAGAAAGGGCTGGGTCTTCCTGAAAATTACAGTGGAATCTTGGAAAAATCACTGCTCCTTCCTGGACCTGGATTTCTTTATGCATTAAAAGAAGATGTTCTGTAAAGACTCTTTAAGGTTAGGAATCAGAGAGGTAGTCATCAAAGGATTAAAAAATTTACATGAGGTTTCAGGCTACTTTGGAAACCCAGATATACTTTTTGTGACCTGGACATTTTATTTGGAGAATGTCTGCTTTGGGACAAGAGGAGAATGGCTATTCAGGGACCTCAAATCTGTTGCCTTTTAGTGGTGGGGCCAGTGGAGAAAGCAGAAAGTGGGAGTACAATGCAATTGGTGGGGAGAAACGAATATTGTGAGCCATTCCTCAGCTCTTCTCCTTGTTCTATTGCTGCTACTCAGATCACCTCCCATGAAGAGGGGAGAAGAATATCTGGAATATTAGCCCTTTATTATTTTATCAGTGCTATTATGACAACACCTTCTAACCAATAAGTCCACGTTCAGGTCCTCTGGAAATCTACAAACAAGTTTTATCTATCTTTAAAGTTTTCTTACCTGTGATCTCTTGTCATGGATTGTCAAAGCTGCCCTAAAAGAAAATGATAGTTTCTTAATTAATGACAGCAGATAAACGCCAACTTTTCTGAGGTGGGCCCTGAGTGGAGGAGAGTCTCCTGCAGGGTGGGTGTGAGAGGATCAGATTTTTCATAGATTCACTGTCCTTTTGGGGTTTCCTGAATGAGATCGGCACAAGTGGCTTCAAGACTACTGTGGCCCAAGTAATATATGTGTCCTTCCCCTTGCCTCTTAGTAGTCAAGCTGAGTCAAGATTGGATCAGGTCTTTTCATGAGCAGGATTGGAGTAGGCCTAACCCCACAAGCGGGTTATTAGTGTGCTCTTCAATTTGATGTCTTTTGTGAGTGATGTGTTTGGGAAGCAGAAGGAAAGACATCTGATTGTAGAGCTTACCCTTTCCTTGATGATCCTTGAGTCATTAACTATGAGCCCACATCTTTCATACTCAATCCAGGAGCTCCAAAGTCTAATGATTACCGGTTTTACCCTCCTTGGAAGACCTAACCCTCAGGGGTCTCTCCCTTTCCTTCCCTCCCAAATGATTTTTAGTCAGTATGCTTTCTCCTGAGAGAAGCTTCAATGAATACAATTTATTTCTTTTTGCATTTTTGGTGGTGGTGTAGCCCCTTCTAGAAAGGTATTCTAGGCAGTTGTTGCTCAACTGACTTGATCTCTGTCACAAGCTGAGGGTCAATAAACTACCACAGAAATATCACTATGAATCCATATAATTTGCTTTATAAATACATCTCTTTTGAGTGCAAGCTGTTCCTACCCTATTCTTGAGGTATCCTTGAGAAAAGACCCAGTTTGGCCCCTTTCACTCCCAGCTCCTGATTTTTTCACAGAGAGGACATCTTTTTTATACATACTACTTACTGCCACTCAGCCATGTAGACCCTGATGCCTAGACCTTCTATCTTTGTTTTCTTCTTCTCATAGACTCCTATTACTGAACCCTAACAATGACCCTTCATGAGACCATATCTAGCTCCAGGGGTGGCCTTCCAGGAATCACTGGTCCTCATAGGATAACCATAACAGAATGTCTTGTGGTAACCTCAATAGTCATATCACATTTACCGGAAAGGGGAGTATTTTTCTATTCATCCCATTCTCCTGACTGCCTTGAGCCTTACATTCAAGATGCCTTCACTGCTGCTGTTCAGAACCTCTTTGTTCTTCTCCCTCCACTTATATAAGAACCAAACCCCTCTTTTCAAAATGCTCATTATTAGAAAAGAACTGATAAGCTGAACTGTAAGAAGATACTCCTGGATGAAAGCAGCTAAATGGGTCATTCAATTTTGGAATGACAATTCTTTCAACTCCAATGAGCCAAGCTCTAAAGGTGGAGTTTGGTATTGTTGCAGACCACTAGGAAGATATCTCAAGTTAGAGAGATATCATATATATTATTTAAGTAGAAGCTTAGACCTATAGGATGCCTGCCTTGTGGCTGGTTTCTTGGTCTATACTATGATAGAGCGAGGAATGATTTGGAAGTAGGTTTCTACTAGGAAACCTGCCATACCCCCATTATTGAGTTTTTTATAGTGTTGTATGTGTGTGTGCATGTGTGTGTGTGTGTGTGTTTGTGTTGGTATGTGTGGGGGTGAGTGGTGGGTGGTGATTCACTGAAGTGTGCAGAAAGGTATTCAGAACCTTAGGGAGAGCATGACAATATCTCTTGGGGCATATATCTTTTCTTGAATATTTGGGGAAAATAATTTTAGTGGGATTATTTATTTAAATTTTTAAATTAATTTGTATTTTTGTAAATTTGTAATTTGTTTTTGAGGGTATGAAAGCATCAGAAAGAATGATAACTCTGTATTCTTGTCTGAATTCTGAGAAGGCCATTGTGTTCAGTTGCAGTAGCAGCTTGAAGATAATCTATCTTCCAGGCTTTTTTCAAAATCTTAAACTTTTTGAAATTGTGCTAAGGGCTTGTGTGTGTATACGCATCGAGGAATGGGCAAGCTGTACAATCATATGTCTTTCTTTCTGCTTCCCACAGGTTTGAGATTAGCCTGGGCAACTTGGTGAGACCTCATCTCTACAATAAATAAATCAATAAACAAATCAATAGTTCCAGATTGAATTTAAGCCAATGATCACATCAGATGTTCATATCCAATATTGCTGGTAGATGACTGAGGTAGGGCAGGATGTCAGAGGGCCCCACTGAGTGTTGAGGGAAGATTTTGAAGACGAGGTGAGATGTGACCTGCGCTGGAAATTGTGGGGATTGAGGTGGGGGCAAACAATGTGGGTAAGAGCTTAAAAGGGGGAAGCATGAGGTATTTGGAAACTGACCTGGAGGGCGGGTTTATATGGAGTTTGGGTCTTGGTGTTTTTCATAATTGTTTTGCTCCTCATCTTTAGGGTGTGTTTTTGGGGCATCCCCTGCCTGTATAGCTCTGTCTTGGGTGGTGGTGCAAAAACTGAGAGTCATTGGTGACCTTGGAGAAGAACATGGCCCTCCTTCAGGGAATTTCGTGTGGGCCCAGCATTTCTTACCACCCTGTTTGATGTCATTCTGCTCACTGCTGTGATTCCAGGATGTGAATCTGAATAATAAGCATTTTTTTTTTTTCTGGAGGGATAGCCTTTTGGGGGAAAAGGTTAATTGACTAAGAAAAAACAAAACAAGACAAAACAAAAAAACCCCAAATAGGCTATCTGAAAAAATGATGCTTAATCAAGGATCTTGAGGAAATAACTAACCAGCTGTTTTGAACTAATTGGCTATTCTTTTGGATAGAGTTAATGCACCACGAGGAACACAATTAGTTTTGGAACACCGAGAAAGCAGGATTTGTTTGAAGCTTCAGATTAAAGGTGGATCCAAGGTGCTGTGAGGTGATGGGCAAAGAGACCAAATTAAAAGTTTTCTGAACTTTGAATTTGTGTGATTTGTAAGGGAGAGAAGCTGTCTTACTTTATTCATTTTATTTCCAAGATTGCTTGTCAGAGCTTAGATGTCACACTTTGGGGATTTAATGAGTTGACATTTTCACAGGCTAACCTGTTAATTAATTTCTGCTCTGACTGGGGCCAGTGTGGGTTCATCCTTCTTTTCTGATCCCGGGCAGGGAGTATGAGGTCTGAGTTGTTTGTCTGAACTTCGTGGGAGCAGGCCTGGGCAGAAATGGGTGCCCATAGGCTGCTTTTGGGAGGTCAAGGCAGCAGTTGGGTGAAAGATGGGTCTCGCAGAACCAGATTGGCCTCAGTAAATTTAGGGAGTTGGAATCTTGTGTCTCTGTTCACCCAAACAAGCATTGCAGTTACTTTGTCCTTCCTCTTCTCACATTAAAGGGTTAAATCAGAAAATTATTTTAAAAAACCAGCAAATATACATTACTGTTTATCTACCTACTTATTTACTTGCTCACTTACTTAAAATAACTATTTTTTTAACCTGAAATTTTTAGGGGAACACCTGTCTGTTGATGTAGGATCAAGACTCCTCTTTAAGGATGTGTCACTAATTACAATTTTGTGTTGTCTTTTTTGTGTACATACCTCCTTAAAATGCATCATCTCTGTTTCCTTTTTCTTTTTTTATCTCTGTTTTCTAATTTGTGGTTTTTTGAAAGGGGAATGAAAGTTATAGACACTTGCAAGGTAAAATCTGAATATTTTATGATTTCACCCAGTCTTTCATGCTTGTCTTGTTCATATCTAACTCAATAACAGTTTTTATTAGCATACCACAATGGAGATTTTTCCATGGTCTCAGGAAATCCACTCACCTCAGCCTCCCAAAGGCGCGGGATTACAGGCTGAGCCACCGAGCCCGGCTTTGGAGATTTTTCAAAGTATTCTGCTTAATTTTTTTTATAGAAACATTCTCCCTTTTCACACTCATATTTTATTAGTAAACACAATATATATTTCATTGAATTAGATATGTTAACTTGTGAACTAACAAAACGCATTTGGGAACAAACAATATACTCTTGGAAAGCATACAGACAAACTGGTGGGAGTCAAAGATGAATTGTATTACTTAGTATTTACTAGCTTTGAGCTCAGAGTGCTGTATGTATTAAAGGAATATTGAGTTAATTTAGAATAGGGTTTAGCAAACCCCTGTGAAGGGCCACATAGTAAATATTTTTGGCTTTGCAAGGCTGTACGGTTTTATAGCCAGCTACTCAACTCTACCATTGTAGCACAAAAACATAGACAATGTATAAATGAATGGGTATGGTTATGTCCCAATAAAACTTTATTTAAATAAACAGACAACAGAGATTTGACCTTAGGGTCATAGTTTGCTAACTCCTGATCTAGAATAGTGGTTAAGCTGAAACAATCAATCTCTTGATCCAATCCCTCAAATGTTTATTAAGTGCCAATTATGTGCATAGCTTTCTCTATCTGTGATAGACAAAGTAAAGATGTGGATGGTTCTTCCCAGCTGTGATATGATGTAAGCTGTTGTTTTCATTCTTCTGTGGGTTTGATGTCCTTTTATGCCTATTTCATCTCCTAGCAAATTTTTGCCTTTCAAAACATGTCTCAAAAATTATCCCTATCTGTTGGGTCAATTTAGTAGGCTCTTTGGGTTGTTGCCGTATTACTCGGTGCAATTTTCCATCATAATGCTTATCATGCTGTATTGTAAAAAATTAGGTTTCATGTCTCTCTCTCCTTTGAAGCTGTGACCTTTTTGAAAGCCTGAACTGAGACTTAGCCATGTCCATAAGCCTTTTTACATAGCAAGTGTTCAATAAGTTTTGTGAATGCATGACAAAATTAATGTGGCAAACCATAAAATAAACAGACTGAGTAGCCTTTGCTATCATTATGTGTATGCATTTTAACCTTATAAGCTTTTCTTTTTTTTTTAAAGCAGGATTTATTGAGAAGACAGAAAAGCTCCCACAGTGGGAGGGGACCTAAGGTGGTTTGCCCATAACCTTTTCTTTCTTATTATTCATTCACTAAGAAGATTGGAGGGGGTGTGGCAGCTGTTCTTGACAAGTGTTCTCATAGTTTTCTCATAGGAACTCCAATTTATTATTCGTATACATTAAAAAAATAAAAGTAAAATGTGCATGTTGCTTTATAGGTCAAATTGTGCTCCCAGATCTATGAGGCAGACTCTTGTGTGTCAACTTGCAGCCATGCTCTATCCTTTTCTTTTTTGCTTGCTTTCTATGATGGAGGATGAAAATCTAGATTCTTCCTTCACCAGACTCTCAAAGCTAAGAGTGGCCATGTGACCCAGTTCTGGCCACTGGGATGTCAGGAGGGCTCTGTTGGAGGTCTTCCAGAAAAGATTTCTTCCTTTCTAATTGTGGCAGACACTTCCAGGTATCTGTTCTTTTGTGCTTCCCTTTCTAGGGCTTCTAATTTTAGTTGTGTGTATGGCTGCTAAGAGTACTACATTTTCTAGCCTCCGTTATAACTAACTGTGGCTTTATGATTAAAGTCTGTCCAGTGGGATATAAGCAAAAGTGTTTCATGGCAGCTTTAAGGAAATTTTTTAAAAGATAGCTCTTCTGTGTCCCCTTTTATTCATCCTCCTCCTCACTGCTGGGCATGATGGCTGGAGCTGGTGTAACCTGCTGGAACCAAGAGGTTGTCTTGGGAAATGAGGTTATGCCTAGTGGATCAACAAGAGAGAAGGAACCTTGTTCTTTGAGGAAGTCACAGAGTAGAGCCTTGATAGCAGCCCTGGGCTACCTACCTCCTTTAGAGTGACTGTCTCTCTATTCTGTCTGTGAAAATATGATATTTGGACTCTGAGTGAACAAGATTGAAAAGCAACTCACAGGAAAGAAATGAGTCCTCAGTGATATCGTTGAGCTGCTGAAACAACCCTGAGTCCATCTATTTCTGCACGCTCTTAAGTAAACAAATGTCTTCATGCTATAAGCTACTGTTGACAAATGTTCTCATGATTTTCTCATAGGAACTTAAATTTATTTATCATTTATATACATTAAAAAATTTATATACATTAAAAAATAAGAGTAATATGTGTTTGTTGCTTTATAGGTCAAATTGTGCTACAAGATTTATGAGGCCGGCTTTTGTTAGTTCTATTTCCTGTTATGGGTAGGTGATAGTATCTTAATTAATTTAGTTTATACAGATTAGTATTCTGTTCCTCATGCTTGCTCATCCTGATTTTGTCTCTTGCAGGGAACCACTTTCAAATCGTAGCTGCTTTCCTTTGCTGTTTATCTAACTATGTAAAATAGTAAAAAAAATTTTGCTGTCTTAAATCATTCCTTTTACACACTTCCTTAATTCTGTCTCTCAGTATAGTTAAGCCACTATTTTTGTTCATCATGACTTTGTCAATATCATTCACAGCTGAGACATATAGTGTCCCACAATTTCATTTCTTTTGCAACTTCTCTCTTGGAATTGTTCATTGATTTGATTTTCGTTTGCTTAGTTTCCTGTGTTCTACCAATAATTCATTCCCATATATTCCACTAAAGCTGTAAAACTCTTTTTACTCCATTTAAACACATGAAGGAATCAAACAATTTCTTTTTCCCTATAGGCGCCATCTTCCTGGGAGTCTTTCATTCAAATACCCCAATGTGGGCCAGGTGTTACCACAATGTGCTGCACAATTATCACGTGAGCATTCTTTTGTGCTCCTTCCTGTGTTGGAGTCCCTGTTCTTGGCCTCCATGTCTTTTTATTTCCTGGTTTGCTCAGTTGTTTGGCTGGAGCACATTTTCCTGAAACTTTCTAAGAAAGAATACTTGGGAAATGTTATTTTCTTGTTTTTTTTTTTTTTTAAAGATTTAGCGTGTCTAGACATTTCTTTACCTGACTTTCCTACTTGATTCATAGTTTGGCATAGAATACTTGGCTGGAGATTATTTTCTCTCATAATTTTGTAGATATTGTTTATTATCTTCTTCTAGCTTCTGCTACTTTTAAGAAATAGGATATTAGTCTTACCAGCCAATTTTTTTTAACAGCTAGAAACTTTTAGCATTTTCTCTAATCTCCAGCGTTCTGAAATTTCAGAAGGATGTGATGCCAGATGGGGTGTGGCACAAAACTCATGGATAAGCTCTTTGACTCCACCCTGAAGTGAAATTCAGAATGACCAGCATAGTTTTAAAAGAGCTTATTAGAGAAAGAAGAGGGGAAAGATAGAAGAACATGCCAGAGCTGGCATGTCCCAGCGAAAACTGCACTTTTTGCTTTTGACAGAAGGCTGATATATTTTGACAATGATTGATATGCTAAAGAGGGTGGAACTCAGGTAAACATCTCTTTGCAGAGTGATATCTTTCCGCCTCTGATAGGAAGAGGGGTGGAATGGGTGATCTTTTCCAGAACACTCATTTTGTTTTTGTGGAGATTTGCTAGACTTTTTAATATACACAAGTTCATGAGCTAAAATGTGATCTTATTATTGTTTCTATGGCATTGGCTAGTTAAGGGGTGATATTCAGCCTTCCACCTTCAACAGGGAACCCAAAAGATTTTTAGTGATTATTATGCTAACCCACACTGGAAGGTTGGGCTGTCCTATTCTTACATCTCATCAGATTTTCTTTTGATTGACTGAGGGGGTAGGATAGGCTGGTGGGTCTACATTCCAGCCTGGCCTGCAGTAAAAATGTAGTAAGAAGCTGGGCTCGGTGGCTCAGCCTGTAATCCTGCGCCTTTGGGAGGCTGAAGTGAGTGGATTGCCTGAGCCCGCGGGATCGAGACCCGCCTGGGCAGCGAGACCTCATCTCTACAATAAATCAAAAAATCAGTCGGGCGTGGTAGCACATGCCTGTAATTCTGGATACTCGGAAGGCTGAGGCGGAAGGATCACCGGAGCCCAGCAGGTCAAGGCTGCGGTGGCTGGGAGCGGCCACTGCACTCCAGTCTGGGCGACAGAGTGAGACTCCAACTCAAAAAAAAAAAAAAAAAAATGTAGTAAGAAAAATGTCTGGGGTGCCTGAACGATGCATATTTGTATACCTAACCCTTAACTGTACCCCACAATTTTAAAATAAAAAATGTGTTTAATAAAAAAATAGAAAAATGTCTGAACGTTTCCTAAAACCTGCCTGCAAGAAATTTATCTATCTATGACTAACCTGTACTAGTTACCCCACCTCAGATAGTTTGTGTCTTTTTTTGTTTATTACACAGGACACCTACTTGGCCCTCTCAATCTGGAGACTCATGTATTTTAGTTCCAGGCAATACTTTGTATTATTTCTTTGTTTTTTTTTCCTCCGACCTTCTGTGCTAAATTTCTAGAACTTAAGTAAATCAGATGTTATATCTTATCTTCTGGATTGATTCTCTATTTTCTCTTTTCTCTCTTATTTTTCCTTTTCTCTTCTATTTTCCATCTATGCCTTTTTGTTTCTAATTTATAAAACATTTCCTCAACTTTATCTTCTAATACATTTAAAAATTTTGTCTTTCTGTTTTTAATTTCCAATAAGTCTTTGTTGTTCTCTCACTGTATTTCTTTAAATAGCATTTATTATTCATTCATGAATGCCTTATTTGTATCTTTGAGATAGTGTTTTTTTCACTGTTTGAAATTCTCTTCTGTTTCCTGCATTGTCTCTTTTTAAAAAATTTCTTTTGTTTTCTTTTTTGTCTGGGTCTCTTTCTTTTATGTTGGAAGTTTCTCTCAAATATCGTTAAATTTTAAGAGGTAAGTGCTTAAAAAAAAATTGGAACATGTGCATGAGGAAAAGGAGGATTGTACCAAATGGTGGGTGATTGCATGGGAACTTAGTTGTATCATTGGAGGACCGCTGAATGTCACTATCTCTAGTTTCTTTATTTCCCCCCTTGGGGAAATCAGCTTCTTCAGAGAATCTGCACATCTTCTGCCTGGAGTTATAAGCTTGGCTTCCAGAGTTTCAAAAACTCACCATTCCAATTAATTTCTTTGTTCTTATTTTTTTTAATGTGTGCTTTATTTTATTGCTTTTTTTTGATTTGGGGTTTTGCTGTGTTCCCCAGGCTGGAGAGCAGTGCATGATCACAGCTTACTGCAGCCTCAATCTCCTCCACCTCAGCCTCCCCAGGAGCTGGGACCACAGCTAGCTAATTTATTTATTTATTTTTCTGTAGAGCTGAGGTCTTGCTATGTTGCTTAGGCTAGTCTTAAACTTCTGGGCTCAAGCAAATCTTCCTGCTTTTGCTTCCCAATGTGCTGGGAGTGCCTGGCCTGATTTTTTTTTTTTCTTGTTTTAACAGATTTATTGAGGTATAATGGACATATCTCCTTGCATTGATTCAACTCCCATCCTCTGTGGTTATATAAGCCTCTTCTTCTTTCCCTGGAGGAGTCTTCAGAGGTCCTAGGTGACTTTAATTTTTTAAGTTTTTCTGGGCTCTGCAGCACAGACCACATTGCCTCTTAGTTTTGGTTTCAGCTTCTTCTGGTCTGCTCAGTCATTTACTACAGCCCATCCACTTTACAGTTTTTGCAAGTCAAGCATTTTCACCACTTGAATGAAAAGCGGAGGAACATGCACACATTGAATCTGTCAAGTTTAACCAGAAGCCGTATAAGTTGTATTTTACCAGCATTAATACTATCAATTCCTACTACTCATATATGGATCCCTGGAACTATTTGGGAGCTAGGAACTGGGAGTAAAGGGTGTATGTGAATGTGTGCATGTTCATGTCTCTGTGTATGTGTGAGGTTATAATATGAGATTGTGTGTTTGTGTGTTATTGGTTAAAATGAAAACAAGCGTGTTTGCTGAGGACTATAAATAGGCCTAGACTGGTGAGTGTGAGGAGTTGGGAAGGATGGAGAGAAGGGCAGGGAAGAGAGAGAAAGCAAAACTGTAAGTGTGGGGGTAATGAGGTTCAGGACATGCTAACCCAAAACATGGCACCTTGACTTTTGAGAAAACAGCAGAAACAGGAAGGTTTCTCTGACCGTCTCCACCAAAGTAGGCCATAAAATAATTTTCTGACTTTCCTCTGAAATAGATCATTAGACCCTCATGTGAGAGGTGTCCACTCTATACTTAGAGAAAAGAAACAAACTTTTTTCTGAAGACACAGGAACACAGAGAAGAATCTGAACAAACTGACTGCTAAGTTCCCGCAGTTGATTACTATTAGGTCATACCCCTGTTGTCCAGCCATACTTCCGCACAACTATTTGCTTCCTCATCAAACTTGGCATACAAACACACAAGTTTCCCTGTTTCTTTGTGTCTTCATTTCTGAAGATCCCCATGTCATGTAAAACTTAAATAAATTTGTTTGCTTTTCTCATGTTAATATCATGAACCTGGTGATGGGTGAGAAAAGCAATCTCTTCTCTCTGTAGGGGTAATGGTCTATCTCAGTGGAATATTTCCTTCCTTTTCTTAACCTGGCCCTTCAGCTTATCTCTTTAAAACAGATACACTGGCAGCAGGGTTGAACACGGGAGAAAGTGTCAGATTTAACTTTGTTCCCTTCTCCAGCTCCTTTAAAGTTTTCTCTACTACTTTACTCCGTGATTTTGGACTTCCTTAGGCTCTCTGATTGCTCACACTTCCTCTTTATTCTCACCTTCCATGTAGGGATCTCCGCTTCCACTCCCTCCTATCTCTGAAGATACAGCATGTCTTCTTCTTCACAAGAATTCAATATGTCATTTAATTTCTCTGCTACTTTGTAAGCTAGGTATAGTTTTTATTTCCTCCCATGTGATAAGAGAACCAATGTGGTCTTTTTCTCAAACATGCAGATGACAAGTTGCAGAATTATGATTGTACTTTAGCTGCCCTGGCTTTAGAGTCCATACTTTAATATATTGCAATGCCTCATTTTATTAAATTGTATGAGTATTCATTTATAATTATCCATAAAATTGTTTATATAAAGTGAGGATGTATCAAAATCAATTTGATGAACACATATTGACATTTGATGTGCAAGGTAAAACATAGATTCTTGCCAAGGTAGGAGTGCAGCTTCTAAGGTAGAAAGGCATAGTCCTTATCTTCAAAGAACTTACTTGCTTTTAAAAAAACATTTTTTTTATTATAAAGATGTGGGATACAATTCAGGGTTAGGTATACAAATATTGATTATGCAGGTACCCTTGTTGATGAGGTATGCCCCTCCCTCCCCTAGCAGTTTCCCTCAACTGCCAATCCCATCCCACTTCCCTGACAGTTTCCCATTACTGCTAAACGCTTTCTTATAGTATTATAAGTGTTCAAGGTCCACTTATGAGTGAGAACATATGGTACTCTGTTCTTGTTTCTGTGATAGATCACTGAGTATGATCGACTCCAAAACCATCCAACTTGCTGCGAAGTCCATATATTTGTCCTTCTTTATGGCTGCATAATATTCCATTGTGTATATGTACCACATTTTCTCTATCCAGTTCAGCTTCAATGGGCAACATGGTTGGTTCCATGTTTTTGCTATTGTGAAGAGAGCTGCAACAAACATACGTGTTCAGGTATCTTTTTTGTAGAAAGATTTGAGTTCCTCTGGGTATATTCCCCAATAGGGGAATTGCTGGGTCATATGGAAGGTCAATTTCTAGTTCCTTCAGAAATCGCCACACTGTCTTCCAAAGAGGTTGCACTAGTCTGCAT
>NW_007249793.1:239810-275648 GCF_000164805.1 Carlito syrichta | reverse complement strand
TGCTGACTGGGGTTAGGTGGTATCTCAGTGTGGTTTTGATTTGCATTTCTCTGATGATGAGTGAGGCTGAGCACTTTTTCATGTGTCTGTTGGCTGCCCATATATCTACTTCTGAGAAGTGTCTAATCATGTCTTTTGCCTACTTTTTAAAAGGGCTGTTTGCTTTTTTCCTTTTGGTGCGTTTGAGTTCCTTGTAGATCCTAGATGTTAGGCCTTTGTCGGATATACAGTTGGCAGATATTTTTTCCCATTCTATGTGTTGTCTCCTTGCTCTCTTGATGGTTTCTTTTGCTTTGCAGAAGATCGTTAGTTTGATGAGGTCCCACTTGTCTATCTTATTTCTTAAGTTGTGTTGGCCTTTAGGGTTCTGAATAGGAATTGGTTGCCAGTTCCAATTTCCATAAGGGTGTCTCCTGCATTTTCTAAGACTCTTATAGTTTGAGGCTTTACATTTAGGTCTTTGATCCATTTAGAGTTAATTTTTGTGTATGGTGATAGGTAGGGATCCTGTTTCAATCTTCTGCATGTGATCAGCCAGTTTTCCCAGCACCATTTACTGAATAGTTCTCCTCTCCTCAGTGGTTGTTGTTGGAGGCTTTGTCAAAGATGAGTTGGTTGAGGAATTGAGGTTTTGCTTCCTGTTCCATTGGTCTATGTGCCTATTCTTGTACCAATACCAGGCTGTTTTGATTACTGTTGACTTATTATAAAGTCTGAAGTCTGGAAGTGTGATACCTCCTGCTTTGTTTCTTTTGTAAAGGGTTGTTTTGGCTATTTGTGGTCATTTATGTTTCCATATGAATTTCTGTATTGTCATTTCCAGGTCTGAGAAGAATGATGTTGGTAACTTAAAGGATGTTGTGTTGAATCCGTAGATTGCCTTTGGTAGAATGGACATTTAACAATGTTGATTCTTCCTATCCATGAGCATGGAATATTTTTCCATTTGTTTGTGTATTCTTAGATTTCTTTGAGCAGTGTTTTGTAGTTATCACTTCTCTGGTTAGGAAGATGCCGAGGTATTTTATTTTTTTTGGTGGCTATTGTGAATGGGATTGTGCTTTTTATTTGGGTCTCTGCCTGCTTGTTGGTGTATAGGAATGCAACTGTCTTGTGCTTTTTATTTGGGTCTCTGCCTGCTTGTTGTTGGTGTATAGGAATGCAACTGTCTTTTGCACATTTATTTTGTGCCCTGAGACTTTGCCAAAGTCTTTTATCAGTGCAGGCAGGCTTTTGACAGATTCTCTTGGATTTTTAAAGTATAAGATCATATTGTCAGCAAAGAGGGATAACTTGACTTCCTCTTTTCCTATTTGGATACCCCTGATTTTCTTCTCTTGTCTAATTGCCCAAGCTAGGACTTCCAATACAATATTGAACAAGAGGGGTGAGAGTGGGTAGCCTTGTCTTGTTCCAGTTTTCAGGGGAAATGTTTCCAGCTTCTGTCCATTTAGCAATATGTTAGCTGTGGGTTTATCATAGATGGCACTTACTATTTTGAGGTATGTTCCTTCCATACCTAGGTGTTTGAGAGTTTTTATCAAGAAGAGATGCTGGATTTTGTCAAAAGTTTTTCTGCATCTAGTAAGATAATCACGTGGTTCTTGTTTTTACATCTGTTGACATATTTAATGACATTTATGGTTTTGTGAATGTTGAACCAGTCCTGCATCCTGGGGATGAAGCCTACTTGCTCTTGGTGGATGATTTTTGAGGTGTGTTTTTGGATCCAGTTTGCTAGTATCTTGTTGAGGATTTTTGCATCTATGTTCATTAGGGATATTGGCCTGTAGTTCTCTTTTTTTGTTGGATCTTTACCTGGTTTGAGTATAAAGAATTTACTTTCTACCTCTCAATGTCAATATCTGAAACTAGGAAAGATAAGACTTTGGGATTTCAGGCATAGTATAAAATCTAAGTTTAAATAATTGTTGTGTTACCATGAGCTAAACCTCTTCTGGGCTTCCCAGGTGTGAAGATCAAGAGAGAGAATGGAAAAGAAGAGTTTATCACCACTCTCTGTTATATGCATTTATACCCTATGTAAGTAATGCAGATTTCATTATCTATGTGGTAAAGACAAGGACAATGAGAACTGTGAAACTGATTGGCTTGACCAATGTCACATGACTAGATTCTTATCTTCTGAAGATCAACCTAGGGTTTTTTTCCATTTTACTGACATTTCCCCCCCTAGTCCAATGTAGTTTTTAAAGCACTTATGGGGAAGATAACAGAGGTAATGTTGTCTTAATTTTAAAGACAGACAAACTGATATGAAGGCTATTTTTAGAGATAATCTTAATAAATGCTACTTTTATGGTAGATCTGAATGGTACCCCAATTTCTAAGCAGGTTGAGTTCATGGGAAATATGTAGTCTCAAGATAGAAGGAAGACCTACCAACATTTATTAAGCTTCTGCTGTATGCCAGACAGCCAGACATCGTACAGGGTTTACATATGATCTTGTCTAAACCTTACAATAGTACCAGGAGGCTATTTTAAAAATCTTTATTGTACAAATGAAGCTCAGAGAGGCCATATACTTTCCCACTGTCACACAGACCATCAGGCTATCATTAAATGAGTCAATTTTGTTAACACATGACAAAGTTGATATTCAACTCGAGAACTATATAATTTTAGAGCCCACAGGGTGTGTGTTGATAATCTTTTCCCCAGTGTCTGTGATTTATCACTGAAATTTCTATGGCTTCTTAGAACTGAAACAAAAGATAAGTTTCTCTGCAACCACTTCACAGAGATGCCCCTCATTTAAAGAACTAATCATGTCTTTTTCTCTCTGTTTTGGGAGAAGGATAAATTATGTTTGAGAAGATGTTTCTTCAGTGGCTACTTAAATTATAACTTTTCTTTTTTTCTTCTTTCTGAGTCCATAGACAATATTTTTAATTGCTTTGCTTTTTTCCTGCATTATAAAACCCATGCTATGAAAGTTGTAAATGTTAAAAAAAATTTATTCGTCTGCTAAAATCTCTGCCTCAGAGATATATTCTGTTGGTTTGGGTTTACTCGAAAGTATTATAAATAAAAGATTTAAATGGAAAATGTGTTTGATATGGAAATTCAATAGTTAAGAGACCCACAAAACTTGCCAGATGTTTGGTGAGAAACTAGCAGTTCAGGTGGGAAAGTATTTATTGCTTCCTATAGGGCAATATGCATTACTTGGGAGCCATGAAGTAAAAAACAGACCCTTGTCTGTATTGGGGAAAGAGAGTGTAGTGGCATTGACTTCGTAATTAGGAAAAACAAAACAAAAAACAAACCTAAATATGAGGGTGCACCAACACACAGCTCTCCTGTCTTAAAAATATCTTCTTATTCTAAAGATAATGACTTGTTGTTTTCTTTTGCTTATGATACTATGTATATTTTTTCCCCAGAGAGTTCTAACTTTATGCTTGGAGGGTGACCTGAGGAGAAGTTTACTGGACATGGGTTTTAGAGTATGTGAATTCCAGGGTCATTTCTAGGAACACATGTTGGCTGTTATCATGGATGAGGTGAAGGCTGCCCACGTCCAAGGGCAGCCTGCAGATACCACCACACAACCCTCATAGGACTCGTAGCTGTGAAATCCAGGCGGGAATCAGTTCTGCTCTCTTTCTGTACTTAACAAAGTGACCCAAATACATTCCTCAGCTTATCATATTAGAGTCACTTTCCAAATGGGCTCATCTTCTTTTCTTCTGCTTACATTTTAAAAAGATAAACATTTTTATTCTTCTTGATTTGCTTTCTAATTGTGCAGAAATGACAGCTAGTTCTGGATTTTCCCATTTTTTGTGTGTTGTTTTTTCTTGCTTTTTTCCCATAGAACACACAGGCCCATGCTCTTATATGGGCATTAATTAATACTTTGCCTAGAAATTGGTATGGTACTGTGGGAACTACAAGAGAAGTGAAGTGATCATAGTATACTCAATCAGAGGTGAAAAAGAGGAGTAAGAACAACTGGACTCTCATGCCTACAACTAGCAGCTGCTCAAAAGTGTTAGTTGGTTGGGTGATTGAGAGAAGACAATGATCCAGAAGCCTGAAATAAGTAGAAAGAGGCTCAGGCAGGAGGCAGGATTTAGGATCAGCTTCATTTAAGTAGATAAAAGTCCTGCATCGCAGGGGAGAACATTGGACAAAAATGAAGAATTGAGCAGTGGCTTGATTTATGAAGGGGCAAGTTAGATGATCTATCCAGATCAATTAGTATGCCATCTTGGGGAAAAATGAAGAACAAATCTGTAAAATCTATACATTCCTGCCTCTCTACCTCTAAATTACCCTGGTCCTTGTTAGATCCTGTGATCTCCTGTCTGTTGGCACTCCTAGGCTTTGGGGAGCTCATGTTGGGTTTTATCTATCCTGTATGCAGCAGGGTCAGAGACACATTTGTTTAGAAAATTAACAATATATGAATAGGGGAAGTGTTTTTGAGTCCTACAAGACTATGTGTATGCTAATGAGGAGAGGAATTGTGGAGTCCCTAACCCCTGGCACCAAACACTGATAGCTTGTGTCAGCATTTCCTTGGCGTGAATTTCCTCCTTGAAAAATCTTGCATTGTATTTCAAAATTATGCAAAGAGGTTTTTAGCAGCATAACAGGGATGCTTAGTTATCTCTTTATTGGGGAGTAAATTAGACGGTTATAAAGTTAAATAAAATCCAGAAAGTTCCAACTGCGTTTCCTTAAAATCCTTTGTCAAAACAAATAGCCTTCAAATGAACATAAAAACGTAAAAGGCATTGACTCTAATGAAACATGGAGCCTAATGAAGTTGAAGTGCCATGAGAGTGCCGGGAAAGCGGGGCTGCTTTTATCTTACTGGAATTTTTATGTCCTTGCATGTCTCCTAATCACACTCTGGTAATGTCATTCGGAGAAGATGCTTTAGAAAAGATTGCTAATAAAAAACAAAAATAATACAGCCTCAAGTTACAGTGCAGAGGACCTCATGAAATCAGACCCAATCTGTTGTCTGGATAGAGGGCACTAGGCTGGAAGAATATTATTAGCGATGTCTCTGATCACATTTTTGGGTACAGGAATATTTGGCAACATTGATAAAGGGGCTTTCAACTATTTCAGGGGCAGCACCTTGAAGTCTACCTGTTGGAAATAAAGTCTTTTTCTATTCCCTTTGAAACCAGCTTTCTATCCAGTGTTCCTTATTTCTACAAATGCATGTTCATTATTCCCAGGCTTGGGACTTTCCATCATCCTTAGTTTTTTTCTTTCTCCTCCCATATCCCAAGGTTACTAAATTTCATCAATTCTTCTCTCAGTGTCTCCAGAATTATTCAGTTCATGGCTATAGCCATGGCTTACCAATTTTTGTCTCATCCTGCCCAAAGTGGTCAGATTGATCATCCTGAGCCCCATGTTGTGTCATTCACCTTGATAGTCAAGGTCCTTTGCCACCCAGTTCTAACCTGCTTTCCCAGCTCCATCCCTTGACATTTCTGTGTGAACATGGGCCACTACTATCACTAGGTTGATATGGGTCATTTTCCACTTGAACATGCTTATTTATTTTCTCACTATTCTCTTGTTTACTTATTTTCCTTTTCGGGATGCTGCTTTTTCCCCTCACTACTTAGGCAATTTCTTGCAAGGCAATGGCTTGCAACTTTTTCATTCACCCTTTTGAGAATCTTATGAAAGCCATTAAATTCATTCCCGAAAAATGCGTATTTAAAGGGTTCATTGAGTTCCATTCATGTACCCCTTAAAAGAATATTGACTTTAAGTTAAGAATCCTTGCTCAAGGTCAAGCTGAAATTCTGAAACTTTCACGAAACTTTTCTAAATCCCTCTAGCTAACGGTGATAACTCCTCTACTCCTTCCTCCCTTGTCTGAATGTCATTGAAATTGTTCAATTCATTTGGCACTTACTGAAGGCCACTGTGTATTATTTGTTTAGTTTCTATGCCTTATTTACTCAAATAAACTAAAAGCTCCTTGAAGGTAAGGCTCTTGGAATTGTATATAACTCAGTGTATGTTGTTTTGATTAGTTAAATCATCTAATCAGGTATATACAGGAGTCCAAATGGACAGTTTTTTTCATCATCCACTTAGTTGCTGTGGAACATATTTTGGAGAGACCTCTGATGTCCACTGGGTCAATTAGAACCTGAAAATTCTAGAAGGCATCATGATCTGTAAATTTACTTGAGTGATTACCAGAGGGACCACCTGTTCTAAAATTTCTGATCTAGAAGAAATAAAGGAAACTGCCATGTTTATATTTAAGGGCCTTTTGTGATGCAGGAAAGGGACTGGCACTTAGTACAAGATCCTGAAAAAATTATGAAGATGATGAGTGTGTTCTCCATAGTGTGTCCACTTTCCCTTTCTCTACTTTTAAGGGTTGCTCTTCCCTGACTTTATGTACCTGAGGTATCCCCTCTCCTAATTTGAATCCTAGCCCAAATGACTGCTTCTCTATTCTTTATTCCAGGATTACTTACAATTAAAATCTTATTTCAAATTATGACATGAAAAACTTAGATTTTTAGTAAATATATGCCAGACATCTGATAATGTGAAAGTAGGGCTCATACTTAAAATCACACCATGCAATTAACATCCATACCATTGTGTGCACATCCACACTCACACACATACACGGCTGGAACTGGCTTCTGTGTAATGAACCTCTAGTTTTTTTTTTTTTTTAATGAACCTCTAGTTTTAATAACACTAGTTACTCATTGAGAAAACCCTTTTTTCCCAAGTTCCCCAAATAGTCTGAGCCACAAAGTCTTTACTGCAATCGTATCATGTTCTCCTGTAGAGAAAGAATATGCAAAAGCAGGGAAGAGCTGATTAGGCACTGGAGGAGCAACACAGTATAGAGTCAAGATTAAGAGTTGGTCTAGAAGTAACAGCTACAGCGTGCTTAAGTTACAAAGCCCAACAGCAGCAAAGGCTATCTGTATATTATAGGCAGCCAGGAGCAGTTGCCTTCAAACTCGTCTGGGTGACAGAGCACCTGGACAAGCTGGTGCTCTTTGCTGACGCCATACTCTTTATGGAGCACTATAAAAATTGTGATATATTTCACCCCAGCAGGCAAACAAGGAACAGTGTTGCTGGCAGAAATCATGCCTGTATTATGTGTATGCAATAAAATACACTTGCACAAAATGAAGCATGATATTCCAGTGGGAAGTAGGGAGAAGATGACTTCTTCAGTCTGCTGACAGAAAGTCTGCAGGTATTGGGTATGGTTGCAGCATGCCCATAGCAGGGAACCTGAATAAAAGTGAAGTCAGTGACCAGAGCTGATTGGAGGACAAAGCGCCCTTCCCTTCGCAACCTTTTTTTTGGAAAAAAAATTTAAAAATGTTTTTGATTTTTGTGGAACTACGCAGGTCTTCTGATTCTGATTCAACCAAGGAAAGAAGGGGAGAGGGTGTCCTGAATAATTGCAACTAGAGTTTTCTGCTCACGAGGTAGGACTGAGCAAGATTTACTTTGATTTAGAATAATAGAGAAATGTGATATTTCTTGCACCCAAGTGCATTGGAGCAATTTATGTCATTATAGGCTTTGTTTCTTATTTCACAGTAGAGATTGGTCATTCTCAATATTGCCTGTATAAAGAAGTTCTGATTTCAAGAATTCCTCCCAGCTCTGTGTTGGAATCTGACCTAGGTGTGTCCTATTGGTAAGATTATGGTGATCACACATAATTTGCCCTCTGTCTGGGTGTGCTAACTAGCATGCAGGGACAGTTTCCAGGGCTAGAAAATGATGAAGAAACACTTATGTCAATTTTTTTCTGTGAATGGAAGAAAGACCATCATCAATCAAGTTCAGGTGAGAAACACCCAACTTCAGCTCCTATTGGGTGACACAGAATTTAAGACTTATAAAGATAGAATAGTGCTTCTTAAACTTTAGTGTGCATGGGAATCACCCTGGCATCTTGTCAAAATGCAGATTCTGACTCAGTAGGTCTGGGGTGGGGTCTGAGAGTTTGCATTTGTCACTAGCCTTCAGGTGATGCAGTTCACAGATCACACTTTGGGTTGCAAGGATATAGCATATTTGTCTAAATTTCTGTTTCATCCTACCTCTATCTTGCTCTTTGACCTTTAAGATATTTAACCTTTCTAGATCTTATCTTCCTTAAGTATAAAAGAATTGACTTTAACATTTCCGGGAAGGACATTTGTTATGTTTTGCTACTCAGCATACATTGCCTCTTCCTAACAGCATTTTAATTTCCTTTTGGGAAAATCACTCCTTGTGTGCAATTTTGATGGGTAGGTAAATTTCAGAGTCTTCTGTTCCATCATAGCAGCTGAAGTAGACCCTAGAAGCTCATTTCCCAAGACTTTCTTTTCACAGCCTGGATACAGCAAGAGGAGCTAAGCTTAATGTGTTGGTTTTGCTCTGCCAGAACTTTGGATCTTGAGCAGAGTGAACCTAAGGTAGAGGAACAGCTAAAGTTCGTGTATTCCAGCTGTGTGGCTGGGGCTCAACAGGCATTAAAACCTTTTGGAGACTCCTCATTCCAGTCTGTTCTGAGCTTGGTTCTCTAGTCTTCCTTCAGTCTTGTGAGCAGCTCCATAGCTTTCCAGAATATTCTCTTTTTACTTAAGTTATCATTTACATCCAGAAAGTTCATTTTTATTGTTTGCAACCAGAGACTAATATAGTCCTTTAGACCTCTGATTAGAGAATGGTAGGATTCAAGACTTGAACAGATTATTGATGAGTCTGACTACTGTTCTCTATAAAAAAAGGAAAAGGACACAAGAATGTTTTCTCTAAGAAAGATGAATGGCTTTGAGGTCATAGTCATGTGGTTGGGAGGTTACTGGTGCTGGTGAAGAATGTAGATTATATTCCAGCAAATTGGTAATTGCACTAAGGTAATGAGGTTATTCTCCTTGAGAGTCAAGTGAAGGCTGAGATGCAGCTTGTGTTTAGCAGCAAGCAGTGAGGCTCTTAATGAGTCTTCTTGAAACTTCTTATACTTGGAAATGCCAGGAAGCATTTATATTCTACTTCCTTTGACCCTACCCATTAGTCCAAAAAGTTTTCTGAGGGGCTCCAGAGTTTCCTTTCCAAAATTAAGAATAATAGCTAAGAGCTGGCAGAGAAGATTCTGGAGAGCAAGATCATTGCTAAGCAATTTCAGTGCTCTAAGTCACCTTGAATTGCAGTTTGAGGAATGAAGACACCTGACACCTTGCCCTCATTACCAAGATTGTAACAAGAATAGGAAATGGCATATGCATATGCCACTACTTCCTAACTGTGCAGGAGCGGCCTGTAGCTCATTATAGCGAATTTAGGCCATTCTTCCTGGTCTGGGGCTTCAGTTGCTATAGCCATTTCTTGTTGTCTATCAGAATCTGCTGGGAATGAACTTGTTGGCCATCAGTTCATTTTTCATCTTTCTTGTCCCAGACTAAGTTGGAGTTTCAGGGTCCAATAAGCAACAATCTTCTCACTTCTCAGTTCTAGGAGGTCAGAAAGATGAAGAACACATGCCAACTCTATTGATGAAGCTGCATTGAAGGACACATCTTGGATCTCTGGCTGATAGGCTTCTGGTCCCAGTCTGCCTGTAGGCCCCCGCCAACCAAGGGCAGCACCCGCTGTGCTAAGCTTCCTCTCAGAGAAGAGTAGAATGTGTGCACAGCCTGAAAAGATAAGAGAGAATGCAGTCAGTGTGATTCTGAGCCGAATTATGTGAGAGTTTTCCATTCTTCAGTTTTCAATGACAAACCAAATGATTTCTTTTCTCCCTTTTAATCACATTTTCAGTATTACATTGACCTGTTTCCTTCCTGTTCACTTTCTACTTCCATTAGCCTCCATATTCCTTGCTTTTCTTCCGTATTTAGGGCTCCTAGCGCACCAAACAAGAATCTACCCTGAATATAATATTCCCAGAATTCCTAACGTCAATAAAATGTGGTTAGCCAGCCTGAATGCTGAGGCCATGTCAGCCTTTTATTTTGTGCAATCTGCAGAATGATTTGCTGAGGAAGGACCTTGGTTCTGCCCAGCAGGCGCTTTCTTGGCAGGCGGGGAGGTCCTCTTTTTCAGGCGCAGTATTGCTCAGGCTCTTTAGTTTTCATAAGAAACTTTCTTATGGAAGAGACATATGAAGAGAATGTTTCCCTCCAGTAGATTGTTAAATGATACAGGTCAGCCCTGGGATATCTGTACTCTAGGTTCCTTCCAGAGACCATGACTTTGAACTCTGTTGTTCAGTTCTTATTGAGAGCTCAATGGAGAAAAATAAAACTTTCAGTGGATTGTTGGAAGGCTATCAATTTCCTAGGGAGCCCAAAATCCATTTGCAGATCAAACCAGATTATTAAAGAATTGTGTACTTGGACCACACTTTTCTTCTTTCTTTTTTTTTGTCTTCTCTAAACTGCTTTTACTGAGCTTGACTTTAGGATTAAGCAGCGAGGGTGCTATAAGAAGCAGTCATATAAAAGCTGCTTATTATACTTTTTGAAGGAGTATTGGTGAGGGAGTTGTCAACTATCTCTCACCATGCCTCATTATAAGGAGAAATTTATTTCAGACTTAAATACTAGAAAAATCTACTTTTTGAGCAAATAGAGTTTGAAACTTTTGATTTTCCCAAATGTGATTCTTGAATGCACATTTTTTTTTTTTTTAAAGATTTCATTGCCTTGGCACTTAGAAGTGAATTTGGGACACTTAACATTTGTATATGGCAATCTTATCTCCATTTTTATATGCTCATTTTGCTCATACACATGTTTTTTGACTAAACATCATAGCTTCTCTTAGCCTACCTTAAACATGCCCAGAAAACTTACATTAGCCTGCAGTTGGACAAAATCATCTAACACAAAGTCTATTTTACAATGAAGCTTTTTTCTTTTAATTTTTTTATTTTAAAGTTGTGGGGTACAATTCAGGGTTAGGCATACAAATGTTCATTATGTAGATACCCTTGTTGATGAGGTGTGCCCCCCCTTCCTTGACAGTTTCCCACTACTACCAATCCCGCCCTCATCCTTCACTGGCAGTTTCCCACTACTGCCAATCCCTTTCCTACGGTATTTTAAAATTTTTCTTTAAAGATGTGGGGTACAATTCAGGGTTAGGTATACAAATGTTCATTATGCAGATACCCTTGTTGATGAGGTGTGCCCCCCCTTCCTTGGCAGTTTCCCACTACTGCCAATCCTGCCCTCATCCTCCCCTGGCAGTTTCCCACTACTGCCAATCCCTTTCCTATAGTATTTTTTAATTTTTCTTTAAAGATGTGTGGTACAATTCAGGGTTAGGTATACAAATGTTCATTATGCAGGAACCCTTGTTGATGTGGTGTGCTCCCCCTTCCCCAGGAAGATTCCCACTACTGCCAATCCCGCCTTCCCCACTCCCTGGCAGTTTCTCACCACTGCCAACTCTTTTCTTATAGCATAATGATAATTGTTCAAGGTCAGCTTATGAGTGAGAACATGAGATACTCATGTTTCTGTGATAGGTCGTTCAGTATTATCGACTGTAAGTCCATCCAGGTTGCTGTGAAGTTCATGATTTTGTCCTTCTTTATGGCTGCATAATATTCCATCGTTGTCTATGTACCAAATTTTTTATCCAGTCCTCTTTTGATGGGCAGCATGGTTCGTTCCATGTTTTTGCTATTGTGAACAATGCTGCAATAAGCATATGTGTGCAGGTATCTTTTTCAAAGAGTGATTTGAGTTCCTCTGGGTATATTCCCAGTAGGGGGATCACGAGGTCGTATCGGAGGTCGATTTTTAGATCTTTTAGGAATTGCCACACTGTTTTCCACAGAGGCTGTAGTAGTTTACACTGCCCTCAACAGTGTAGAAGTGTTCTCTTTTCCCCACATCCTTTCCAGCATCTGTTGTTTTTTGAGTTATTGATGATGGTCATCCTGATTGGAGTTAGATGGTATCTTAGTGTAGTTTTAATTTATGTTTCTTTGATGATTAGTGAGGCTGAGCACTTTTTCATATATCTATTGGATGCTCGTATGTCTTCTTTTGAGTAGTGTCTATTGATATCTTTATTGCCCACCTTGTAATGGGGCTGTTTGTTTTTTTCTTTTCAGCACGTTTGAGTTCCCTGTAGATCCTAGATGTTAGGCCTTTGTCAGATATATATTTGGCAAATATTTGTTCTCAGTCTGTAGGCTGTTCTCCCTACTCTCTTGATGGTTTCTTTGGCTTTGCAGAAGCTTGTCAGTTTGATGAGGTCCTACTTGTCTATCTTTTCTCTTATGGCACGGGCACTTGGGGTTTTGATCAGGAATTGGTTGTCAGTTCCGTAAGGGTGTCTCCTGCATTTTCTAAGGTTTTTATAGTTTGAGGTTTTATGTTTAGGTCTTTGGCCCATTTAGAGTGGATTTTTGTGTATGGTGATAGGTAGGGGTCTTGTTTTCATCTTCTGCATGTGGTCAACCAGTTTTCCTGGCACCATTTAGTGAATAGGTTCTCCTCTCCCCAGTGGTTGTTGGGGGAGGTTTTGTTGAAGACGAGTTGATTAAAAAATTGAGGTTTTGCTTCTGGAATCTCTATCCTGTTCACTAGTCTATATGCCTGTTCTTGTACCAATACCAGGCTGTTTTGATTATCGTAACTTTATAATAAAGTTTAAAGTCTGGGAGTATGATACCTCCTGCTTTTTTTTTTGCTGAGGATTGCTTTGGCTAGCTGTGGACGTTTATGTTTCCATATGAATTCCTGTATTGTTGTTTCCAGGTCTGAGAAGAATGCTGCTGGTAATTTAATGGGTATTGCATTAAACCTGTAGATTGCCTTGGGTAGGATGGACATCTTAACAATGTTGATTCTTCCAATCTATGAGCATGGAATATTTTTCCATTTGTTTGTGCCATCTTTGATTTCTTTGAGTAGTGTTTTCATTGTAAACTTTTCATTGTAAAGTTTTCATTGTAAAGGTCTTTCATGTCTCCGGTTAGGAACATGCCAAGGTATTTGATTCTTTTTGTGGCAATTGTGAATGGGATTGTGCTTTTTATTTGGGTTTCTGTTTGTTTATTGTTGGTGTATAGAAATGCGACTGTGTTTTGCACATTGATTTTATACCCTGAGACTTTGCCAAAGTCCTTTGTCAGTGCAAGGAGGTTTTTGACAGATTCTCTTGGTTTTTCGAGGTATAGCATCATGTCATCTGCAAAGAGGATAACTTGACTTCCTCTTTTCCTCTTTGGATACCCCTGATCTCCTTCTCTCGTCTGATTGCTCTAGCTATCACTTCCAAAACTATGTCGAAAAGTTCTAATGAAGTTTTAAATGTCTCATGTAATCTATTGAATACTGTATTGAAAGTGAAAAACAGAACAGTTATATGGGTACACAAAGTGTGGTTTCTACTGAATGTGTATTGCTTTTGCACTTAAAATCGAAAAATTTGAAGTCAAACCATTGTAGGTTGGGGACCATCTGTAGTTTTAAAATACTATCTTACCTTTGTCATTTCCTTTGCTTTTGTCCTTTATCTATTTTCTTTACCAACTTGTCTTATATTTTGAAAGCTGCTTTAAACCTTCTTTGTAAGGATAAGATAGAGTATAAGTTAATTAGTTAGAAAAGTAAATCTACAATTATTTTTTTCACAGAAGAGAATATTCTTTTTACTTTTATTATTGTTTTAAATGACACATAGTTGCACATATTTATGGGGTACAATGTGATATTTCAATACACGTTTATAATGTGTAATGATGAAGTTAAGGCAATTGGCGTATATATCACCTCAAATATTTATCATTTTTTCATGGGAACATTCAAAATCTGCTCTTCTAGCTACTTGAAAACATACAATAAATTGTTAATTATAGACACCCTCTAGTGCTATGTGAGGAGGGACCCAGAAAACCTGGAATTTATTTGTAATAAATGGTGTATTTATTTTTACATGTTTAAACTTCAGTCACTTTCAAAGTACTCTCTGTTTGATGCAATGCACCTATCAAGATGCTTTTTCCTTTGCTTAAAAAAGTTTTTGAACTTGTCAATTTTGATGTCTTTTAGTGCTTCTGCCATTTTTTAGTTTATTTCTTCCACATTGGCAAAACGTTTTCCTTTGAGGACTTTTTTCATTCAGTGAATAGGGGAGTTGGGGCATGGGGGTCATTCCATCTTTGGTCAAATACTGCTGAACACTCAGTGTGGTGTGGGCAACTATGCTCATAAATCGTTGGTCATAAAGTGGGCAAATACGTTGAAAAAATCTCCAAAGAAAAAAAAATTACCGAAGCCGAATGCAGTCTCTCATAACAATGCTAGCTGATACACTGATGCCAACGTGCTCCTAGAACACTTACCTAGCAGGGAAAGTCTAAATATAAGGGCCCACCCTCCAAAAAAATTAGGGTTTTTTGGGGGTTGTTCCCTTGTAGAACACTAGAACTTATTCCTCCTATTTAGCTAGATTTTTGTATTCATTAACCAACCTCTGCTTAACCCTCTGTCTCCCTTCCCCTTCCCCACCTCTAGTAACCACTATTCAGAGGAGAATATTTTTACCATTTGCAAACACAGTAATTGCTGGCCTTATTATCTGGGGTCCATTTTCTCCTGTGTTTCTCAGGCAAACTCTGTCCTTGTCCTGTTTTGGAGCTTATTAGCTCACTATCCTTCCTAGGCCACCTCATCTCCATGCTAGGCCATCTCACAGCATCCAGTTCTATGGGTGACCTGAAATCCACATCTCTAGCCCCAATATCTTTTTTATTTTATTTTGTGATATATTCTTCATCTATACTGAGTTTTTCTTTTCTTTTTTTGATGAATTATCTTAAACAAATTTCAGACATCATATCATTTCATCCTTCCATACTTTAGTATTTATCTTTAAGAATCATGGCTATTTTTTCCATAGCACAATGTCATATCACAATTAGTAACATTGACAATAATACCTTGATATTATGAAATATCTGTTCCATAATAAATGCCCCTAATTTCCTTAAACATTTTCTTCATTTATTTATTTATTTATTCCTTATTATATTATAAAGATAAGAGGTACAAGTCAGAATTAGGTACATAAGTGGTCTGCATGCAAGTGAAGTTTGGGACTCTAATTGGTCCTCACTTCTTACATGGGTTTGTTTCAATCAGGATCCAAATATGATACACATATTACATATAGTTATTATGGGTCATAAATGTCTTTCATTTTAGTTCAGTTCTAGCCCCAGTTTCAGTTCTGTGCCATAAACCCATAGGTTATTTAACTCAAGAGCTCCAGTGTCCCTGATGTATCTATGATGTAGTGAATGGGGCCACTACTCCTGAAACCTCCCTTAACAGAGAACTGGGAAATGTCCTACAATTCTGTCTCTCCCTTCTGTTCCTCCACATCAAATTCATCCCCAAATCTGATTGATTCTCCCTCTTAGATCTCTTTTGAGTTCCTCCACTCATCTCTGCCTCCACCATAGTTCATCTCTCATCATTTGTAGCCTAGACTATTGCCCTGCACAGCACCATGTTTAGCTCATTCTCCACAGAGCTCCCATAGTGATATTTCTAAAATACACACCTGATTATACCAGCTACTTAGAAAATGTCAACAGAATCTCATTCTTACGGGATGAATTTCAAATTTCTTGGCACTGCATAAAAACATAGATTGAGAGGAGATGGGTGACCTGCCACTCCAATCTTATTTCCCACCACCTTTCTCTTCACCATCTTTACATTTGACTATTTTGAATCATTTCTTTGACTCTCTTTTTAGAAGTCATCTTCCAAGTGCTTGTTCTAAATATGAGTCAAATTGGTATCCTTTTAGCTCACTTACAATGGGCTTGAAGGATAAGGAATTCTCTCACCCCCAATTCTATCAGGGTGCTGAAGATGCTCAGAGTAATAGCTTAATCCTTCATTAGCCATAACTATTTGGTGTTAAGGTGAATTATTTAGATCAGTGATGCAGTTGCCTAAAGGAGTAGAACAAAATACATTTGGATAAGAGAAGAGGAAAGGAAGTGACAGCTCTGTATGGAGTTGGACAACTCTATCCTGTCTCTCCAGTGGGGGTATGTGGGGACAGTATGAGGGCAAGGAGAGAAAGAAGAGTCACCTCCAGTCGGTGAAGATTGTGCCACTGGCTTAAAAAGATTAGAACTGATTCTGACACTTTTACTACACCCCAGTAGAAAGTTAGTTATTTCATGGAATGATTCTGTTGTGTTTGTGAGCTACGAGGAACAGGTGGTGTGAAGCTGGGGGTGGGGTATGTGATACAGAAAGATTAGACTAATCAGCAGCCTTACATCAGGGATCATGGGATGACGGGAAACCACACCACTGTGCAGAATGTTTTTTCACACACCATGGTTCAACAAGCATCTGCGGAATAAATATCTTAATAGACCTTGGAAGGGTATTTGTTGTTAAAGTTGGTAGAAGGTCATCTCTAAGATAAGTAGGGTATATCAGCTAGTGTGTTAAATTAGAAAAATTGTTTTGAACTCATGACCTCAAATGGAATATATTTTTCAGCTTTATCACCTGAAAAGTGGCCCAGAAACAGAAACAGTCCTTCTGGCCCCAACTGATTCGCACATACACCCCATCACTTCCCAGTGTTGGGCCTCAGTAGGAGCAAAAAGATTCCTGGAGGAGAAATGATTCCATTTCTTAGCACAGGAAAGCTCAAGAATATTTTGTGGTTGTGGAAAAAAAAAATATTATTTTTAAGGGGTTGGGTACCACTGAAAGGACAAAGAAACCATCTTATAGGACAAAGTGTTAACAAATTGAGCATCAAAAAATTATGTTTATTTGGAGCAAGTTGGGCAAAAGTTCAGAATCATACTCAAAAGGCAGAGTAGTATAATACATCTAAAAACTTAGTTATAATACAAAAGAAGGGTGAATATAAAAGGGCATGAATAAGTTTTATTTTAATGATCGGGAGAATGTTAATATGTATGGATATTTTGTTTTTTCTATTAAGTATTATATCTGTAATTACAGTGTAAAGATGTTATTGAGAATTAAAAATGGGTTCTAAAATAGTACTGGGAAAAATAGTAGAAATGAATAAGAGCAGGAATAACTGGTCAGTTCTCATTGTCTCACACACACAAAAAATGACATAGAAAGGAGTGGAGCAAGACCTAATAGGCACAATGTACACCCAGAGTCACTAGGCTGAGAGAGATGTTCACAGTGTATGGGTAAGGTTTTCTTTTTTGGGGGTGTGGGGGAGAGTTGGAGTCTCACTCTGTTGCCTAGGCTGGATTGCGGTGGCATGATCACAGTCCCCCACAGCCTATACCCTCTGGGCACAGGTAATCCTTCTGCCTCAGTCTCCTGAGTAGCTGGTACTACAGGCATGCACCACCATATCCAGCTAATTATTTATTTGATATTTTATTTTTTAATTTTAATTTAATTATTTTTTGAGTCGGAGTCTCACTCTATTGCCCAGGCAGTAGTGCAATGGCATGCTCATGGCCACCGCAGCCTCGACCTGCTGGGCTCAGGTGATCTTTCTGTCTCAGCCTTCCAAGTAGCTGGAACCACATGCACATGCCACCACACCAGGCTAATTTTTTGTTTTTTGATTTATTGTAGAGACAAGGTCTTGCCAAGTTGCCCAGGCTGGTCTTGAACACTTGGGCTTCAGGCAATACTCTCACCTCCGCCTCTCAAAGTGCTCGGATTACAGGTGTGAGACACCACACCTGACTTATTTGTTAATTTTTTTGTAGAGATGAGGTCTCACTATATTGTCCAGGCTGGTTTGAACTCCTGGCCTCAAACAGTCCTTCCACCTCAGTCGCCCAAATTCTGGGATTATAGGGATGACCCACCATGTCCGGCCTGGTAAGGTTTTCAATTGTCCAGATGTTCTAAGGAGAAGAGATAATTACATAGACGTTATGTCTCATCTCCTAGGAAATGGAACCCCTGAATGGACTTACTAATCACAGTAATATAGTAATCAGGAATATAAGCCATTTTAATAATGCTAATAGGCCTGGCCACTACAGTGTAATGATAGGACAAAGTTTCATGCTGACTAAGTGAAAGTTAAAGGGTACAGTGCATTATTTTAAGGAAAGATAGTAAAACCTTTGTGACATAATCATGTGTTTAATTCTTAAAATAGCTTAACCACCTCAGACCAAAAAACAAACAAACCCAATGGATCAATAACACAAAACTTGCAAGCCCAACTGATTCGTTTGGGATTTTGTTTTGATAAGGACAGTAGGTCTGATATCATTACTTCCTGCCACCCTTGGAAGATATAGAATTCAAATTAATATTGTTAACACTAAGAGTAGATCTAGTTTAAGTTTAATAAGTTCTTCATCATTATAATATTTTATAAGGGTTTTGTCTACTTTTTAAAGTGCTAAAGCATTTAAGAAATTATGACACACTAGATTTTTAATTGTAATTAAATGTTAAGAAGAGTTTGAGAAAAAAATTTATATTCAATGCTTGAATATTTAGGAAGGTCTAATTTGTTAAATCAGGCATTGATTAATTATTATGTAACTAAACTATAAATTTTGAGAACTATTGACTTCTTAATCTTGAAAGGGATGTTAATTATTTTACAGATTTATAAATCTTCTATTCTGGGCTTGAAACAATAGTTATAGTGGAAGTTCCTCCCCACGAACAAAAACCGTGGGAGAATCACTTTTTCATGATGCTGAAAGGACAGTTATTGCTCTCAAGTTTCGCTTAAATTTATTAGGGGCTATTATAGTAGTCTGCAAGTCACAGGGTTAGAGGCCTGAAGCAAGCATGGTAGACACTAATATGAGGCAAAATTGTGCTGGATGCTGTTTTAGACAACTGGACCTGTCACTTTGTTTATCAACCAGCTCTTAAATGATTGGGGAGGAGGCATTTTAAGACTCAGGAGTAGATCAGAGGACAGAGGGATAGTAACATAGTGATGCTTCAGAGTGTGTTAGTAACTCATCAGAAGGAGACTTGCTTTAATAGATGGATGACATCTTCAAAAATAGGTCTAATTTTTATTACTTAGGTTAAATTATAATCATGCTGCCAAGTTTTCAGGATAATATTACATTTTAAAAATTATATTGCTGGCCGAGCATGGCAGCTTAGCCTGTAATACCTTGACTTTGGGAGGTCAAGGTGAGCGGATTGCCTGCGTTCAGGGGTTCAAGACCAGCCTGGGCAACTTGGTAAGACCTTGTTTCTATAATAAATCACAAAAAAACTAGCTGGGTGTGGTGGTGTGCATCTGTAATGGTGTGGGCAACAGAGTGATACTCTGACTCAAAAAAAAAAAAAAAAAAAAAGAAATTAGTCAGGCATGGTGGCACCGACCTGTAGTTCCAGCTGCTTGGAAGGTTGAGGCAGCAGGATAGCCTGAGCCCAGCAGGTCGAGGCTGCAGTGGCCACGAGCGTGTCACTGCACTCCAGCCTGGGCGACAAGAGTGAGACTTCAATTCAAAAAGAAATTTTTTATATTGCTCTTGACTTACATATGATCTGACTATTATATATGACCTTACTATAGATATGTTCCCATTGTTATTCCTCCTGGATTTTTACAGGTTCTAGACATGTCAGGAAAATCATACCTTCTATCAGAGAAACGGGATTCTCATCAATTTACTTAAGCAACTCAATGGTTTAGTTAAACTTAAGACTTTGCTGGAATGAGGACCTAGTTGTTCCTAAGGTAGTCAGCTTCCTTGGGTGAGTAAGGAATGAAATCCTGAGTGATAGCCACAGCCTCATGGTAGGGACCTGTACAGTGACAGAATTTACCCTGAATTTGGTTGGCTCTATCCTAATACCTTAGCAGCCTTGTGCCTTTCATTATCTAATAAGGAAAGAGACCACAGTCAGTATTTAACCTTTTATGACTATGATTATTTGCACATTTTCTTTTCTCTGCAGTGAGGGCCTTGGTTCTTGATTATAAAGCTACTCTTTTCACTAGGTGTAAATTTAAGAGAAACTTGAGAGCTCACTATAATACACCTGATGAAAACTTGAGAGCACCTATAATAAACAGAAAAGTGCAACAACAGAAATCCAACAACTGAGATCATGGGACTTTATATGAAATGATCTTGATATTTCTGATGGGACCTGATAAGACAAAATCTTTACCTTCAAGCCTCGCAATTATCATTCAGTAGCAGGTATTGATAGAATGCCTATGGTAATAGAAACTTATGTTTGAATAAAGCAGACACCTCAAATATCCCTGCAAGTTGGTTGAGAGGGTACTAAGTGAAGATACAGACATTAGAGAAAGAGATTTGACCCAGGCTGGGCGCAGTGACTCAAGTCTGTAATCCCAGCACTTTGGGAGGCCGAAGTGAGAGGAATGTCTGAGCCCAGGGGTTTGAGAACATCCTGGGCAACTTGGAGAGACCTCGTCTCTATAATATATCAAAAAATTAGCTGGGTATGGTAGTGCGCGCCTATAGTTCCTACTACTTGGAAGGCTGAGGTGGAAGGTTGTCTGAGCCCAGCAGGTCGAGGCTACGGTGGCCGTGAGCATGCCACTGCACTCCAGCCTGGGCAACAGAGTGAGACTCTGGTGCAGACCTGTAGTTCCAGCTACTTGGAAGGCAGAGGCAGAAGGATCGCCTGAGCCCAGCAAGTGGAGGCTGCGGTGGCCATGAGTATGCCACTGCACTCCAGCCTGGGGTGACAGAGTGAGACTCTGACTCAAAAACAAAAAAAACAAACAAACAACAACAAAAAAAAGAGATCTGACCCAGTCTACTGCTGTGGGACAGAGATGAGGTATGAAACCAAGCCTCCCGAGAGCCAGGGCTCTGTCCACTCTGCCAGCACTGCCTCTATCTGTGCCAGGGAATGAAGGGTGATAAATGACATACGCATAGTAGGTAGCCAATAAATAATATTAACAAATATAAAAATCGCAATAAAAATAGAATAGCATTTTATATTAATAAAATATAAAATATATTATTGCTGCTATAAAATCATAGCAGCAATAAAATATCTACTCACGGGAGACTTGTAGACAAGTTGAACAGATGAAACAGACTTATCAGTTAGGAACACCTGTATAATCCCAGTGCTTTGGGCAGCCAAACTGGGAAGATCTCTTGAGGCCAGAAGTTTGAGAATAGCCTGGGTTACATGACACGGTCCTGTTTCTACAGAAAATTTGAAAAATTGGCCAGGTGTGGAGGTGCGCATCTATAGCCCCAGCTACTCAGGAAGCTGAGGCAGGAGGATAGCTTGAGTCTGGGAGTCCAAGTTTACAGTGAACTGTATTACCACTACACTCCAGCCTGGGTGACAGAACAAGACCCTGTCTCTATGAAGAAAAGAAGAAAAAAAAAAAAAAAAAAAAAGACTTATGAACTGTTGAAAGCAGAAAAAGTCACCGTGAAAATAAAGTTCTAATTTATTTAAGGAAGAAGGTAGAAGAAATATGGAGAGCATTATTTCTGCCCTTTCAAATTACTGAAAAAGCTGGGCACAACGACCTATGCCTGTAATCCCAGTATTTTGGGAAGCAGAGGCAGGAGATGGATACCAGCCTAGGCAACATAGTAAGACCTCTTCTTTACAAAAAATAAAAAAAAAAGCCAGGCGTAGTAGCACATACCTATAGCTCCAGCTACTGTGGAGGGTGAGGTGGGAGGATCACCTGAGTCCAGAAGGTCTAGGCCGAGGTGAGCCATGATTGTGCCACTGCACGATCTGAGACCAGCCTGGGTAACATAGCAAGACTGTCTCCACAAAGAATTTTTAAAAAAATTAGCCAGGCATGGTGGTACCTGTAGTCCCAGCTATTCGGGAAGACTGAGTGAAACCCCGACTAAAAAACAACAACAACAAAACCCACCAAAACACAGATTACTAAATACTAAACAAACAAACAAACAAACAAGCAACAATATAACCAAAAAGTGGACGAAGAATAGCAGGAGACAATTCACAGAAAAGATATCCAAAGGGGCAAAAAACATGAAAAAGATGTTTGGCTCCACTAGTCATCATGGGAATGCAAGTAGAACAAGCTGATATTTCTTATTCATCACACTGAGAAGTATTTAAATGGTTAATGATACTCATTGAGGGCAAGGGTGAGAGGAAATAGATTCCCTCATACAATGTGAGTCAGAGTGGGTGATGGTGGTAAAGACTTTTAGGGACTGATTTCTTAATATCTTTCAAAATTTATTTATTCATTCATTCATTCTTTATTTCTTTCAAAATTTAAATTGTGCTAGCAAAAACCTGGAAACAACCATGCTGCCCATCGAAGCTGGACTGGACCAAAAAAAAAAAAAAAAAAAGAAAGTGGTCCATATACACAACGGAATATTATGCAGCCATAAAGAAGGACAAACATGGACTTCACAGCAACTTGGATGGCTTTAGAGTCTATCATACTCAGTGATCTATCACAGAAGCAAAGAACAGAGTACCATATGTTCTCACTCATAAATGGACCTTGAACAATTATCATAATACCATAAAAAGGAATTGGCAGTAGTGGGAAACTGCCAGGTGCGGGTGGGGGGGTGGGATTGGCAGCTGAGAGAAACTACCAGAGGAGAGAGGGGCACACCTCATCAACAGGGGTACCTGCATAATGAATATTTTTATACCTAACCCTGAATTGTACCCCACATCTTTAAAATAAAATTAAAAAAATTTAAATTGTTTTAATGGCTGAACCAGAATTCCAGTTCTAGAACTTCTAAAGGCTCCCTGTGTATGTCTACAAATATTTAATACCAGAATGTTTAGAGCCATATGATTTTATAGTAGTAAAAAATTGGTATTGCTCATAAGTTTCTCCAAAGAAGAGATTAGGTACAGTCTGGCACATCCTCACTGTGGGATACTGTGTGGCAACTAAATATTAAAAGTTAAAAATGTCCCTAAGAACAGACATGGGCAGATCATTGAGACATTTTGTTAAGTGACAAAAGGCACGGAAATATGTATAATAACCTCATTAATACAAAAATGTGTATAAATAAATAACTTCAAGGAAATTCTAAATTGTCATTATTGGTTACCTTTGGAAAGAGGAGTATGTTTGGAGTTGGAGGGACAAAAGGGACAGTCAATGTTCCATTTCACACTACAAAGATATATTTATAATTGTATCTCTTTCTATGTTGTTAGTCTATATCAGCGTTGTTTCAGTCTTTGAGTTCATAAAGTACTTATCTAATGCAAATTATCTTTTTAAAGAAAAAAACTAAAGAAAGCATTTCTAAAGCCTTGGCACTTCAGTCCAGTCCTGGCTCCACTCAGAAAATAATCTCTCTTAGTAGAATGAAGGGGATGGCATGAAAAATCTGGAAAGGAACACATGGCTGCTTCTTGGCCCTGTTTCCTTCTCTCACCTCCCATCTTTCCAATATAACACACAGAGGTAGCGAGCATCTGGCTGCACCTATGTGTGCTTGCCCAACTTTTTCCTGAATTCCAGTCAAAACACACCTGAGATTTTTATCTCTCTAAAGTGGATGGCGCCAATTTGACATGTTTTTTCCAATGCCTTGTTTTCCTGTGCTTGGCTGATGTCCCCGGTGCTGCCTTGTGTGCTCACTTGCTTGCTCCAGGTGGAATCGCTGTCTGTCTTAGGCTCTGCTTTGTACTTGCTTAGTGGAACCACAAAGGAGAATTTCTCATGCCGGGACCAGGACTGCAGACCATGAACTCAAAGCCTGTACTTCGTTTATCAAATGGAATAGTTCTGCCAGAGGGGTCTGTTGGGGGATGTTGGCCTTATTTCCCAGGGGAAAAAAAAAGATATATAGCCTGCTTTGAGCTCTTGCAGTGCTCTGCATTGGCTCATGCTAATGAGAGGTTGGTGCTGGCATGTCACCTGCACCTCTGGGGAGGGAAATCACACCTTCCACTCAGGCAATGTGTGGAATAGAGAAGTTAGAAAGGCAGAAGCTTAGGACTGATCTGCCAGCTTTCCCACTGATTATTCATTTATTCAGCAAGCATTTTTTTTTTTAGCTTTTTTGACTCTGGTCTGCCCATGGAATTCATCCATGACACACATCAAAGCTCGCCATTTCTATGATTTTCTCACACTGTCCTCTCCCTTACCTGTTTTGAGTCATTGTTTCTGGCTTTCTTTCATCCCTGGCTTCCTGCTCCCTTGGTTCTGTACCCTTGCTCCCCATAGTGAGTGTTCCAGGACCCACTTGCTTTGAAAGACTGCCTAGACACAGTGTGCCTGCCCCGGCACACAGCCCTGTCTCTGGACTGTGATTTGCCTTTGGGTCTTTGGCTTGGTTTTGGTCCATGGAAAGAAAATGGGCTTGGTCAACCCCCTAGGAGCTTCTAGGGCAATGGAGGGGACCAGATGACTCCATAGTCAGGCATTTTGCTGAGGCCTGGGTTGAGGGGTGACAGGAGTTAGGGTTATAAAGATTCGTCATTCATTCATTCATTCATTCAAAAGACATTAAAAACTTAAAAATACGTAAAATTAGATAGTCTGTCAGATATTGAAAAGTGCTTTGAAGAAAAAGTATGTAAGGGGAATAAAGGGTGCTGGGATAGGGCAAGGGTAGAAATTTAATAGGGGGTTCAGAGAAGGCCTCACTTAAAAGGTACTGGTGAGAGAACGAGCATTGTGAATTGCTTGGGAAGATGGTAAACTCTAGACAAGGGGAAGGTTGAGAACAAAAGCTGTGAAGTGAGAACATGCCTAGAATGTTGGAGAAGAGTGAGAAGGCCATGTGAGCAGTGAGAGGGGAGGGCAGTGGAAGGCCATAAGCTCAGCGTCGTAATGGGTGGCCAGAGTGTGGGACTTCAGTTTTCACTGTCTGTGAGTGGAGGAAGACATTCATAGTGGGGAAGTCTTCTGAATAAAGGTGGACCCCTTGTAGGTACACTACATCGGGAATATCTCAATCAGATAAGATGAAACAGGTGCCTTTGCAAGGTTGATGGGGAACTGCCAAGTCTCTGCTTGGAGGAGTTGGGCAAGAGCTGAGCCTCTGGAAGTACAATGTGTTTTCCAGGCAGAGGGACTAGCATCGGCAGAAGCTAGAATGGGTGACATCATAACATCTTCAGAGAATGCACAACAATTTGCTCTTGATGAGGGTGCAAGAATGGAGAGGCAGGAAGGGAGCTGAGAGAAAGTGTGAGACAGCAGGTAGCAGATCAGAAGGGCGTTATGTGATGCAATAACGTGGTAAGAGTTAATCCTATAGTCATGGAAAACCATGGGACATTGAGAAACAGGAAAATATGGCTTACTCCCTGGAAAAATGAAAGTAATGTTACTCTCATGCCTGTTTCCACGTCGCCTAACAGTGCGCAGGCACAGAATTTAGAATAAGAAGTGGGGCTGAGTTCTCACTTCTCACATAGTTCTAGCTTTCCTGTTCTGTAAAGTGGGAGTTTTATCTGCTTTATCTACCTCACCAGGCTTGCCATGAGGAACACATGAGTTAATGCATATGAAAGAGCATTGCAGTATGCAGAACGCCCGTTAGCCCTGTTTTTATATCCCTATGACTCAGGATTGATATCAATGGAGTTGGTAAAAGGAGTGGACAGCATGCTTAAGTAGAAACTACATGACTTTGGAGTTGGACATCAGTTGGAATCTTGGTCCTATCAACTGACTGTGTGACCTTGGACCATGTGCAGGATCACTCTGAGCCTCAGCTTTCCCATCAGTAAAATGAATTAATTTTTACCTCTCAGGATTAGTGTGAAGATTGAGGACTATCTGTTTGAAGTACCTAGCCCAGAAGAGACGCTCAGTAAATGTGCATTGCCCAGAAGAGACGCTCAGTAAATGTGAGCTGTTATATTATGGGGGTGAGGATGGTGAGCACATAATCAGTTGGACACTGATGACAGACCTGCCTGTGGGCAAGTTACTGTACCTGGTGCTGTGAAATAGGATTACCGATATGGGTAGGATTTGCTATGTGAGCTGCTTCTTGTAGTGAGGACGGGTTTGGACTGATCCTTTACCTCACCTGGACCCATTTGTGCCAGTGGCATGCTACATATCTGGTGGTTAGGGGCACATTTTGGACACATGGAGAAAGTGTAGCTAATGGACCTCCAGGGTACCAGGCTCACAGTTGACGGGATGCAAACTGTAGCCTTGTGTATCTAAGCTAACCAGCTGCAGCCCGGCTTACAGTCATTGATTCAGACAGGCCAGAGGGAAAGGAAGGCTGAAACATGGGGGTCATCGAACCAGCTCAGAATTTCCTGCTTCTAAGGGAGAAAAGGCTTATTTTGTCTGAATTTAACAGAACAATTGTCCACATTGATTGAATTCTCCAAAAAAGGTTTCATCTCCCTCCTCTGTTTTGTTTCAGAGCACACAGCCTCACATTTAAAAGACAGAAAGAGAAAAATTACCGTCCAGCTGCAATTTCTCATTTGGCAGGCACCCAGCCATTTTCTCAGGATTTGACAGAATATGATCTCTCACTTAACTCACTTCCTAATACTGCCCCTGGGCAAGACTGAATTGAATCAGACCCTGGTGCAATCATTATCTTGGTTGAAGATTCACACCTCCAGTTCTTCCTCCAGATTGTTCAGTGCAGCCACAGTGGACTCTGAGAAAAACAATCAGAAAACAATGCACTTGCCAAGCTGAAACAGGGCTCACTGTTGTTTCCGACAGGGCTGCCTCACTTCTGGCTTTTAACAGTTCTCCACAGTCATCAGTTATTCATTCATTCAATGAATAATTAAACACCTAGCATGGTGCATAATGCAAATAATATATCAATGATATCTTTCCTCAGGGAACTCACAATTTTGTAGAGAAGATAAGATATACACAAATTACTAGGCTGTCATGTGGAAGCACATAAGTGGATGACAAATAGTAAGGGTTGGATTTGAGATCTGGAGAAGAGACCTTTTGCCAGGAATTACTTCTTGGAGCAGCTGGATGGTTTAGGTGGGGAATTGAAGGAGTAAGGTATGCAGAGATCGAGATGAGTAGGGTGAGTGGTTATCCCAAGCCTGTGTGATGGGAGGAATAAGAATGGTGTGTTCTATAATTGCTTTTTAAATTGAATTAAAGTAAGTATCATTTGGAGTCCTGCAGTAGCAATCCAGCAGCTTGAAACTTAAATAGCCCGCATAGAGGGAGACAGATTAAGACATCAGTGCAAGAGTCCAGGCACCAGATAAGGTGATTTAGATGAAGTTGATAGCAATGGATATGGTAAGAAAGGGTAGGATTCTAGGCGTATTTTAGACTTTCCAGTCTCAGCTTCTGTATATACTGTCTTTCTAGAAGATTTCTGTCCTTCAGTTCTGAAAAAAGACATTATTAAGGGCAAATTGTTTTCTGTGTGTGACCAGATACCTTCCCTCATTCCAGCCATGGAATTACTGCCATTTGAGTTACAGCTGTGCACCATCTGCAGTTGTGTTCTCTTAGGTTCATAGAATCACAGAATGAGAGGGCTGGGGCTGGGGATCTTCTAGTCTAATCCCTCATTTTACAGATAAGGAAACTGAGGTTCATAGAGACATGTGAACTGGCTTGGCTAAGGCCTGACAGGTAGTACAGAGTGGGATTAAAATTAGGTGTCCTGATTCTGAGCCCAGTGATCTTCCTAGATCACTATTCTCTTCCTCATAAGGAAACTAAGATGTGCTTTTCTCTTGTGGCAAAGACTGGCTAGCTGCTTACTTTCTTGCTCAAGCTAGTAGATGTGTCACAGTTTTTTTGCAATAAGTTGTGGTAATGCGACTGAATTTTGGCCAATAGAATGTGTATGGGAGTATGAATGCTCACTCTTGGGCCTGGCTCATAAAAACTTCCCTGCACAAATCTCAACCTTTTCGTCAATTTGCTGACTAGTTATTGATGCCCAGAGCAATCGTGGAAGCAACATGTTGAAGATGGCAGAGCATCCACCATCCTGGAACCCTGAATGACTCTGTGGAGAAGACACTCCTACCCCACCTTCTCATCCTTGATTGTAAATTCTGTGGTGCCAAGCCATGGAGATTTGTGAGTTTATTTGTTAGAACAGCTAATATTGTCTTAAATAATTACATCTTATCATTTTAAGTCTAGGGAGAGGGACTTCAGTAAGATCACTTGCAGAGCTTAATGTGTGATCCCTGAAGTGGGTAGGCACCTTAAACTTGGCTTTGACTCTTCTGGAGATCTAGGGAACAAGACTCTTTGGTAGCAGAACCAGGATAGATGGGTTCATTTTGGCCAGAACTTGCCAGAGTAAGAGGGGTGTGGCCCAGATATTGGCCATGCAGGAGAGAAAATCTGCCTGGAGCTATTTTGACTCTATCCAAGTGGACTGTAAAGCAAGGAGACACTGATAACGGAGAGAGTCTCTGGGTGGTGTGGAAAGAAAACCTGAGGTGGAGGCAGAGTGGCAGCAGAGCAATCCATGGCAGTGCCTGTCATTGGAGCTGCAAGTCAGAGATCCCATGTGGGGGGACTTCCAGGAACCCTGAAATCACTTACAAAGAAAGGATCAGTTTTAAACGTTAGTTAGACCAAGAGTAAAATGCCAATTTCAAATCCGGTCAATCAAGTAAGAGCTTTTTGAGTTCCCTTCTCTTTCTTCCTGATGTTCTAACTCCAGAGAGGTAGAGGGAGATGAAGCCATATGCCCTTTCTTAAGGCAGGAATCCTGCCTGCCATAGTTTTGTAACTGGTAAAGAAATGGAAAACCATCTTAACCAAGAATGAAGACAGAAGTGTGGATTAATATTCTGAAGCAGAAATTCCATTGTTTCAATTGAGTCTATGTTTGACCATTTAAAGAGACCAAATTACATCAGTGGGCATGGTAGACTTGTTATCTAGTGGCAGAGGAAACACTCGTCAGATGGTAAACTTTTCAGACGTGGCAAACAAAGAATAAAGGTGATTCTTTCATCGAGTGGCATTTATTCAAGATGACAACAACAGTTCCAAGCAGCGTGATAAGCTCTTGGATGGGACTGTGGGCTGGGAGCTAAGGAAGCACAAGGGAGGGGCACTGAACCCAACTGCTAGAAAGTGGAACCTACAGTGACTAGTTGTGGAGAAGGAGTGCCCTGGCAGATAGAACAGCAAAGAGGACCTTTAAGGAACTGAAAAAAACCAAACAGACCCAGGATGACTATAATGCAATGTGTGGTATAAAGTGATGCAGAAGCCAGATGGTGGTAAACATGTTGAGAAATTTGGATAAACCTGAGGGACCTTGACAACCCTTAGAAGGATTTTAAACAGAGCAGGGACATGATCAGATTTGAGTTTTAGAAAAGTCATTCTGGCTGCCAAAGAGAATTGATTAGAGGAGTTAGAAGTGGAGGCTGTGAGACAAATTAAGAGGCTACACAAGTATGTGGTTTTTGCCATGGGTACTTAGCTGCTAGTTGTAAGATGTTTAGATTTATGTAGGGTCATGGATTGCTCTGGGAGGTATATTGGAAGCATGAAGGATATGGAATTTTGTCAACCCCTGCTGCTCTGTATTCTGGAACCTCAACTCTCTGATCACAAATTCTCCTAAATAAGGGGTTGGCAAACTATGGCTCATGGGTCAAATCCAGTCTGCTACCTGTTTTTGTATGGCACAAGATAAGAATAATTTTTAAATTTTTAAGTGGTAATAAAAAAGAATAATTTTTCACTGTGTGATATGAAGTTCAAATTTGTGTCTATAAATAAAGTTTTATTGGAACACAACCACAATCATTTCTTCATGTATTATCTTGAATGTTTCATGTCTCAGTGGCAGAATTGAGTAATTGTGACAGAGACCCCAGGCCGGCAGAGCCAAAAATATTTATTATCTGGACCTTTATAGAAATTTTGCTGGCCCTGTGCTCTAGCCTCAACCTATACTTAAAACATTTCTTGTTTTACCTTCTTGCTTTAACTTATTGAACTCAACCTTGACTTCATATTAGACTTACCTGGGGTTCTTAAAAAGTTCTGATACCTAGGATCCATTTTGAGAGGTGCTGATTTAATTGGCCTGGGAATATAACCTGAGCAGTGGATTTTAAAATGCTTCTCAGGTGACCCTAATGTGTATCCAAGCTTGAGCACCTCTGCATAACAGAAACCTGCCTGCTCCTGAGGTGTCTCTTAGGTGGACACTCTTTTGTCCCACATGCCTCAGAGCAGGATGCAGGTTGGTATCCATCTTGCTTTCAGACCATCAATTCCTTGCTCAGTTGCAAATATGTTGGGTTTGGGGTTTACCACCCAACTCTATACCTTTGTCCTATCATGGTTTATCAAGGATAGATTTCATTACCTCTTTTATTCATTAATTCTACCATCTGACTCATAGTATAAAATAATTCTTGGTGACTTCATCATCCACATGGATGAACTATCCAGTGCTTGAGACCCTGAATAACTGAAACTATTCATCTTGAATGACCATTTTCTTGCCTCTTCCTCAACCACAAAATCTCATGGCCATACCTTGGACCCTGTCCTCCCCAGGCACTGCAATCACATATGAAGTCTCGTTTTGAACATGCTACTTTCCAACCTTTACCTCTTGTCCTTTGAGCTTATTTGCAGAAGTGTGCTCATTGATTTCATTTTCAACCACACTGAAACCTTCAATTCATTTATTCTCACTAATTTATTCCTCTCAGTCAGCACCCTGGCTGCTTATCCTTCTTTGACCTGCCTAGATTCCATTTTTTCTCTTTTTTTAATTTTCAATTTTAAATACGTGGGGTACAATTCGGAGTTAGGTATTCAAATGTTCATTATGCAGGTATCCTTGTTGATGAGGTGTGCCCCCTTCCCCTGGTAGTTTCCCACTACTGCCAATTCCGCCCCCACTCTCCCCTGACAGTTTCCCACTACTGCGAATTTGTAGTTTTTTTTTTTATTTTTTAAATTTTTATTTATTTTAAATATGTGGGATACAAATTCAGGGTTAGGTACTCAAGTGTTCATTATGCAGGTACCCTTGTTGATGAGGTGTGCCCCTCCCTCACCTGGCAGTTTCCCTCAACCGCCAATTCCATGACCTTCCCCTGGCAGGTTCCCTCTACTGCCAATCCCTTTCTTACCTTTATTATAGTATTACGATTATTGATCAAGGTCCATTTATGAGTAAGAACAGGTGATACTCATTTCTTTGTTTCTGTGATAAATCACTCAGTATTATAGCCACTAAGCCCATCCAAGTTGCTGTGAAGTTCATAATTTTGTCCTTCTATATGGCTGTGTAATATTCCATCATGTATATGTACCATATTTTTTTTATCCAGTTCTGTTGTGAAGGGCAGTACAGTTGTTTCCATGTTTTTGCTACTGTGAATAATGTTGCAATAAACATGCAAGTACAGGTATCTTTTTCTTTTTTAATTATTATTTTTTTATTTATTTTTCTATTTTGGGGTACAATTAAGGGTTAGGTATACAAATATGCTCTATTCAGGCACCCTTGCTGATAAGAGGTGTCTCCCCGTCTCCAGACAGATATTTACTACCGTTAATCCCATCCCTTTTCCCCTCCCACACCCATGATTTCCCACCACTGTCAGTCATTTTCTTATAGTATTATGTTGGATGTTCAAGGTCCACTATATGAGCGAGAACATGTGACACTCAGATCTTTGTTTCTGTGAGAGATCACTCAGTATTATAGACTCTAGTTCCATCCAGGTTGCTGCAAAATTCATGATTTTGTTCTTTATTATAGCTGTGTAGTATTCCATTGTGTATATGTACCACATTTTTTTAATCCCGTCCTCTTTTGATGGACAGCATGGTTGGTTCCAGGTTCTTGCTATTGTGAACAATGCTACGATAAACATATATGTGCAGGTATCTTTTTTATAGAGTGATTTGAGTTCTTCAGGGTATATTCCCAGTAGGGGGATTGTGGGATCATATGGGAGGTCAATATTTAGAGCTTTTAGGAATCGCCATACTATTTTCCACAGAGGTTGCACTAGTTTGCACTCCCACTAACAGTGTAGAACTGTTCCCTTTTCACCACACCCTCTCCAGCTACTGTTATTTTTTGAGTTATTGATAATTGCCATTCTGACTGGAGTTAGGTGGTATCTCAGTGTGGTTTTGATTTGCATCTCCCTGATGATTAGTGAGGTTGAACATTTTTTCATGTGTCTGTTGGCTGCTCTGATGTCTTCCTTTGAGAAGTGTCTGTTCATATCTTTTGCCCACTTTATAATGGGGTTGTTTGTTTTTTTCTTTTTAGCATGTTTGAGATCCAAGATGTTAAGCCTTTCTCAGACCTGGAGTTGGCAAATACTTCCCATTCTGTAGGCTCTCTCCCTGCTCTCTTGATGGTTTCTTTGGCTTTGCAGAAGCTTGTCAGTTTAATGAGGTCCCACTTGTCTATCTTATCTCTTATGGCCTGTGGGTTTCGGGTTTTGTTCAGGAATTGGATGCCAGTTCCAATTTCCATGAGGGTATGTCCTTCATTTTCTAAGGTTCTTATGCCTTGAGGTTTTACATTTAGGTCTCTGATCCATTTAGAGTTAATTTTTGTGTATGGGGATAGATAGGGGTCCTGTTTCAATCTTCTGCATGTGGTCAGCCAGTTTTCCCAGCACCATTTACTGAATAGGTTCTCCTCTCCCCAGTGGTAGCTGGTGGAGGCTTTGTCGAAGATGAGTTGGTTGAGAAATTGAGGTTTCGCTTCTGGAATCTCAATTCTATTCCATTGGTCTATATGCCTGTTCCTATACCAATACCAAGCTGTTTTGATGATTGTAGCTTTATAGTAAAGTTTGAAGTCTGGTAATGTGATACCACCTGCTTTGTTGTTGTTGTTTTTTTGTATTTTTTTTTTTTTTTTGCTGAGGATTGTTTGTTCTGGCTATTCTTGGTCGTTTGTGTTTCCATATGAATTCCTGTGTTGTGTTTTCTAGGTCTGAGAAGAATGTTGCTGGTAATTTGATGGGTATTGCATTAAATCTGTAGATTGCCTTAGGTAGGATGGACATCTTCACAATGTTGATTCTTCCAATCCATGAGCATGGGATATTTTTCCACTTGCTTGTGTCATCTTTGATTTCTTTGAGCAGCGTTTTGTAGTTTTCATTGTAATGATCTTTCACATTTCTGGTTAGGAAGATGCCAAGGTATTTCATTTTTTTTGGTGGCTATTGTGAATGGGATTGTGGTTTTTATTTGAGTTTCTGTTTGTTTGTTTTTGGTGTAAAGAAATGCGATTGTCTTTTGCACATTTGTTTTATATCCTGAGACTTGCCAAAGTCCTTCATCAGTGTAAGGAGGTTTTTGACAGATTCTCTTGGGTTTTCAAGGTACACGATCATGTCATCTGCAAAGAGAGATAGCTTGACTTCCTCTTTTCCTATTTGGATACCCCTGATTGCCTTCTCTTCTCTGATTGCTCTAGCCAGGACTTCCAATACTATATTGAACAGGAGGGGTGAGAGTGGGCATCCTTGTCTTGTTCCCGTTTTCAGGGGAAATGGTTCCAGTTTTTGTCCATTTAGGAGTATGCTGACTGTGGGTTTCTCATAGATGGTTTTTACTATTTTGAGGTATGTTCGCTGTATGCCTAGGTGTTCAAGGGTTTTTATCAAGAAGGGGTGCTGGGTTTTATCAAAAGCTTTTTCTGCATCTAATGATATAATCATGTGGTTTTTGTTTTGACATCTGTTGATGTATTTAATTACATTTATGGTTTTACGAATGTTGAACCAGACTTGCATCCCAGGGATGAAGCCTACTTGGTCATGATGGATGATTTTTGAGATGTGTTGTTGAATGCGGTTTGCTAGGATCTTGCTGAGAATTTTAGCATCTATGTTCATCAAAGATATTGGCCTGTAGTTCTCTTTCTTTGTTGGATCTTTACCTGGCTTGGGTATCAATGTGATGTTGGCGTTGTAAAATGATTTGGGGAGAGTTCCATCTTTCTCAATTACCTGGAATACCTTCAGTAGGATTGGTATAAGCTCCTCCTTAAATGTCTTGTAGAATTCTGCTGGAAAGCCATCTGGTTCAGGGCTTTTTTTGGTAGATAGCTTTCTTATTATGTGGTCAGTTTCCTTGATTGTTATTCGTCTATTTAGGGCCTCAATTGCTTCTTGTTTCAACCTAGGCAGGTTGTGTGATGACAGAAAGTCCTCCATTTCAGAAAGGTTTTCAAGTTTGTTTCCATACAAGTGTACATAGTAGTCTCTAATGATCTTTTGTATTTCTTCAGGATCAGATGTGACTTCATCTTTTGTGTTTCTGATTGTGTTTATTTGGGCTTTTTCTCTCTTTTTCTTGGTCAGTCTAGCTAGGGGACCATCGATCTTGTTTAGCCTTTTGAAGAACCAGCTTTTTGTTTCATTAATATTTTGTTATCTTTTTGTCTTCAATGTCCTGGATTTGGGCTTTTATTTTGGTGATCTGGATTCTTCTGCTGAAATTAGGGTTTTTGTGATCTTGCTTTTCCAGTTTCCTTAGGTGGCTTCTTAGGCTGTTAATTTGTGATCCTTCCATTTTCTTCCTGTGCGTTTGTAGGGATATAAATTCCCCTCTTACTACAGCTTTCATGGCATCCCAGAGATTTTGGTAAGATGTTTCTTCATTTTCATTTGTTTCCAGGTATCTTTTGATCTCTATTTTGATTTCATCATTGACCCAGGAGTTGTTTAGCATCATGCTGTTTAGTGTCCATGTCTTTGTGTGTTTGCGGGGGACCTTGTAGGTGTTAATGCTTATTTTTATTCCATTGTGGTCCGAGAAGGTGCATGGCAAAATTTCAGTCCTTTTAAATTTGCTTATGCTTGTCTTATGGCCAAGTATGTGGTCATTCTTAGAGTACGTTCCATGTGGTGATGAGTAGAATGTGTATTCTGCGGTTTTTAGATGGAGGGTTCTGTAGGTATCAATTAAAGTCCCTTTGATCAAGAGTCACATTGAAGTTTCGGATCTCGTTGCTCATTTTTTGTCCTGATGATCTGTCTAGGGTTGTGAGTGGGGTATTAAAGTCCCCAGCTATGATGGTATTGGAGCCGATATATTTTTTTAGTTTACCTAGGAGCTGCTTTATGAAACTTGGTGCTCCTATGTTTGGTGCATATATGTTTAGGATGGATATTTCTTGTTGATGGATTGAACCTTTTATCATTATGTAGTAGCCTTCTGTATCTTTTTAAATTTTTGATAGCTTAAAGGGTATTTTGTCTGAGATTAAGATCGTGACTCCTCCTTTCTTTTGTGTTCTACTCACCTGAAAATTTTTTTCCCCATCTTCTTACTTTGAGTCTGTGAGTGTCCTTTCTAGTGAGGTGAGTCTCTTGAAGGCAATAGATTGTTGGCTGATGATGTTTTATCCATTTTGTCATTCTATGTCTTTTCAGTGGTGCATTTAGTCCATTCACATTCAAACTAATTGTTGAGATGTGAGAGTTGATCCCTATCATAATGTTCTTACAGAGTTGTTGTTCTTCCTGTTTGTCTGTTGTCTTTCTTTTGGTTTTAGAGTTGGATCATGTGTGTTTTTAATCTTTTGCCTGTACTCTTGTGAAGAACATTGTTGTTCTTTTTTCCTTTTCTTCTGTGTTCAATGCTTTCTTAAGTGTTTCTGGTAGCAGTGGTCTGGTGGCAGCGTAGGTTCTTAGGGATTGGATATCTGGGAAAGATTTCAATTCTCCCTCACTGATGAAGCTTAGCTTGGCTGGGTAGGTTATTCTCAGTTGAAATTGTTTATCTTTTAGAACTTTGAAGATAGGGCTCCAAGCTCTCCTAGCCTGGAGGGTTTCTGTAGAAAAATCTGCTGCTATTCTAATTGGTCTTCCCTGGCACATAGTCTGACCTTTTTGTCTTG
>NW_007249793.1:238809-239748 GCF_000164805.1 Carlito syrichta | reverse complement strand
CTCTGTTTCTCTCTCTGCCTCAGGAAGGCCAATTACTCTTAGGTTCAGTCTCTTGAAGTGGTCGTTCATCTCTTGAAGGTTTTGTTCTGTCTTTTTGAGCTTCTTTTGTATGCTTTTGACAGTTTGGGTTAGTGCTGTGTTTTGGTCTTCGAGCTTGAGATTCTTTCTTCTGCTTGGCTAATTCTGCTTTCCATGCTTTTTAGTTTGTTATTTATTTCCATCACAGTATTCTTTACTGCTGTTATTTCTGACATCAGCTCCTTCCTGTTTTCCTCTTGTCTCTCCTCAATTTTTTAAATTCTCTCTATTAATGTCTTGATGTCTGGGTTTGTTGCATGTGACCAGTCATTCTGGGGGCTCTTCATTGTTTGTGTTCTGGAATCTGTTTTCCCAGTGTCTGATCTCCCAGGGGTCTGTGTGAGACCTATATTCTTCTTTTGGTTTTTCTTCATTTGTGCAGCTTTTCCTCCTCCCTACTTTTTCCTTCCTTCCACATCACTGTCTTCTTTAGTTCTGCTATTCAGGTGTGGAGGGGTTGTTTTTACTTCTGTTTGTTCAGTCTCCTATTCTTGTTTATGTATGTCCTCTACTTTGTTCTATTCTGGAGTTGCACTGTAGATTGGGGGTTTTCCTTCTTGGAGTTTTGGGATTTACTTAAGGGGAGAGCTGTGATTCAAAATCTATCTGCAGGTCCTGGTATCCACCGACAGGTGTATGAATAATCTGAAACCCACTTGCCACTGCCTTGGAATCTGTCCGTGCAGTGGGGTTGTAGGTTTACTCCCTGAAAATAAAATGTTGTTAACAGAGGGAAGAGAATGGAGTGGGCAGTGGGGGCGTAGAGAGGGGTGGAGAGAGATAGGGGTAGGGGTGAAAACAGATGAGTGTACCAACAAATGGAGAGAGAGACAAAAATTGAAACATATAAAAACAATAGAC
>NW_007249793.1:222297-238462 GCF_000164805.1 Carlito syrichta | reverse complement strand
AATGTCCTTTCAGCTCTGATTTCCCAGCTGTCTTTTCAAGCTAGTAAGTTTGTTCAAGGTCAGGATCAGGTGCCCCTGGCCTGCTGTGAAGGGCATTTCAGATCATCACTCAGTTCCCCACTGCCCCTTTCACTACTCAGATCTGACCTGTGTCTGTCAGGCTTCCATTTTCCCCCTTTCGTTGTCGTTACCTTGAATCGCCAGCAGGGGGTGTTATCCCTCGCTCCAGATGGTCTTTATCACAGCTGCTCGCCCGCCCCTAAGGGGAGGGAGATGTTGCCTGGAGGCACACAGGAGGGGACCCACGGCCTGGCAGGACATCCAGTGATGGTAGACCTCAGCAGATCTTGCTCACAGGGGCTTCAAGGTCTGAAGTCATGAATTGCCTCAGGCACAGGCTGTGTGATGTGTAATGGCTGCCTTGCTGGTGGCGGCTGTGGCTCACCTCAGGCACTGATGGTCCGATGTGGAATGGCTGTTTCCGCGGGGTGGGAGCAGCGGCGGTGGCTTGCCTCAGGCACAGGCGGAGTGACGTGTAATGGCTGCCTTAAAGGCAGTGGTGGCGGCGGTGGCAGCTCGCCTCAGGCACTGGCGTTGTGATGTGGAATGGCTGCTGGCCACGGTGGCAGCAGCAGCAGTGGCAGCCACAGTAGCTGCCCGGATTGCGGTGATGCCTCAGAGAGGTCTACGGCCGAGCTCCTAGTGAAGAGCAGGCTGCCAACGATGGGACCTGTAGCTTCCGGGGAGAGAAACAGAGTCTCTTTGTGATCTCCTTGGTGGAGAGTCTCACAGACCGAGCTGCCCCGTCGTCATCTTGCTGGAAGTCCTCCAGGTATCTTTTTCATAGAATGATTTGAGTTGCTCCAGGTATATTCCCAGTAGAGGGATTGCGGGGCTGTATGGGAGGTTGATTTTTAGATCTTTTAGGAATCACCACACTGTTTTCTACATGGATCCACATGGATGAACTATCCAGTGGATGGTAGTTTACACTCCCACCAATAGTGTAGAAGTGTTTGCTTTTCCCCGCATCCTCTCCAGCATCTGTTGTTTTTTGCTTATTTATGATGGCTGTCCTGACTGGAGTTAGGTGGTATCTCAGTGTGGTTTTAATTTGCATTTTTTTGGTGGTGAGTGAAGTTGAGCATTTTTTTTATGTTGTCTGTTGGCTGCTCATATGTCTTCTTTTGAGAAGTGTCTATTCATATCTTTTGCCCACTTTGTAATGGGTCTGTTTGTTTTTTTCTTTTCAGTATGTTTGAGTTCCTGGTAGATCCTACATGTTAGGTCTTTGTCAGATATACAGTCAGTAAAAATTTTTTCCTAGTCTGTGGGCTGTCTCTTTACTCTCTCAATGGTTTCTTTGGCTTTGCAGAAGCTTGTCAGTTTGATGAGGTCCCACTTGTGTATCTCATCTCCTGTGGCCTGGGCACCTATGGTTTTGATCAGGAATTGGTTGCCAGTTCCAATTTCTATAAGGGTGTCTCCTGCATTTTCTAAGATTCAACTGATTGCTCTAACTAGGACTTCCAATACTACGTTCTCAGACATAGAAAAAACAACACAGGAATTCATATGGAAACACAAACGACCAAGAATAGCCAGAACAATCCTCAGCAAACAAAACAAAGCAGGTGGTATCACATTACCAGACTTCAAAATTTGCTATAAAGCTACAATCATCAAAACAGCTTGGTATTGGTACAGGAACAGGCATACAGACCAATGGAATAGAATTGAGATTCCAGAAGCAAGACCTTAATTTCTCAACCAACTCATCTTCGACAAAGCCTCCACTAGCTACCACTGGGGAGAGGAGAACCTATTCAGTAAATGGTGCTGGGAAAACTGACTGATCACACGCAGAAGATTGAAACAGGACCCCTATCTATCCCCATACACAAAAATTAACTCTAAATGGATCAGAGACCTAAATGTAAAACCTCAAACCATAAGAACCTTAGGAAATAAGGGACATACCCTCATGGAAATTGGAACTGGCATCCAATTCCTGAACAAAACCTGAAACCCACAGGCCATAAGAAATAAGATAGACAAGTGGGACCTCATTAAACAGACAAGCTTCTGCAAAGCCAAAGAAACCATTAAGAGAGCAGGGAGAGAGCCTACAGACTGGGAAGAAGTATTTGCCAACTCCAGGTCTGACAAAGGCTTAACATCTTGTATCTACAAGGAACTCAAATGTGCTGAAAAGAAAAAAACAAACAACCCCATTATAAAATGGGCAAAAGATATGAATAGACACTTCTCAAAGGAAGACATCTGAGCAGCCAACAGCCACATGAAAAAATGTTCAACCTCACTAATCAACAGGGAGATGCAAATCAAAACCACACTGAGATACCACTAACTCAAATCAGAATGGCAATTAACAATAACACAAAAAATAACAGTTGCTGGAGAGGGTGTGGCGAAAAGAGAACACTTCTACACTGTTGGTGGGAGTGTAAACAAGTGCAACCTCTGTGGAAAACAGTATGGCAATTCCTACAAGCTCTAAATATTGACCTCCCATATGACCCCGCAATCCCCCTACTGGGAATATACCCTGAAGAACTCAAATCACTCTATAGAAAAGATACCGGCACACGTATGTTTATCGCAGCATTGTTCACAATAGCAAGAACCTGGAAGCAACCATGCTGTCCATCCAAAGAGGACTGGATTAAAAAAATGTGGTACATATACATGATGGAATACTACGCAGTCATAAAAAAGAACAAAATCATGAATTTTGCAGCAACCTGGATGGAACTAGAGTCCATAATACTGAGTGATCTCTCACAGAAACGAAGATCTGAGTATCACGTGTTCTCACTCATATAGTGGACCTTGAACATCCAACATAATACTATAAGAAAATGACTGACAGTGGTGGGAAACTATGGGGGTATGGGAAGGGAGATGGGATTAACGGTAGTAAATATCTGTCTGGGGACAGGGAGACACCTCTTATCAACAAGGGTGCCTGAACAGAGCATATTTGTATACCTAACCCTTAACTGTACCCCACAATATCATAGAAAAATTGATTAAAATAAAAAAAAAAGAAAAGGAAGGGTGAGAGTGGGCATTCTTGTCTTGCTCCAGTTTTGGGGGAAATGGATCCAGTTTCTCTCTGTTTAGCAGTATGTTGGCTGTAGGTTTCTGTTTAGCAGTATGCTGACTTGTAGATGGCTCTTACTATTTTGAGGTATGTTCCAACTATGCCTAGATGTTCGAGAGTTTTTATCAAGAAGGGATGCTGGAATTTATCAAAATCTTTTTCCACATTTAATGATATAATCATGTGGTTTTTGTCTTTACATCTGTTGATGTATTTAATTACATTTATGGTCATGTGAATGTTGAACCAGCCCCACATCCTGGGGATGAAGCCTACTTGGTCATGATGGATGATTTTTGAAATGTGTTGTTGTATCTGGTTTGCTAATCTTGTTGAGAATTTTAGCATCTAGGTTCATCAAGGATATTGGACTGTAGTTCTCTTTCTTTGTTGAATATTTACCTGGTTTGGGTATCAGTGGGATGTTAGATTCATAAAATGATTTGGGGAGAGTTCCATCTTTCTTGGTTGCCTGGAATACTTTCAATAGGATTGGTTTCAGCTCCTCCTTGTACATTTTGTAGAATTCTGATGGAAAGCCATCTGGTCCAGGACTTTTTTTTGTAGGTAGTTTACTTATGACAGAGTCAATTTCCTGGGTAGTTATTGGTCTATCTAGCATCTCAATATCTTCTTGTTTCAACCTGGGGAGGTTGTGTGGTGTCAGAAAGTCCTCCATTTCATTTAGGTTATCAAGTTTGTTTCCATACAAGTGTGCATAGCAATCTCTGATAACCTTTTGTTTATCTTTGAGGTTAACTGTGATTCGAACTTTTGTGTTTCTGATGTGTTTATTTGGACTTTTTCTCTCTTGGTTATTCTAGCTAGGGGTCCATCAATCTTGTTAATCCTTTAAAGAATCAGGTTTTTGTTTAGTTAATGTTTTCTATGATATTTTTGTCTTTTGTGTCCCTTATTTGGGCTCTTATTTTGGTGATCTGGATCCTTCTGCTAAAGTTAGGGGTCTGGTGATCTTCTCTTTCCAGCTCCCTTAGGTGATTTGTTAGGCTGTCTACTTGTGATCTTTCCATTTTCTTGATGTGTGCTCATAGAGATATAAATTCCTCTCTTAGAACTGTTTTCATGGCATCCCAGAGATTTGGTAAGATGTTTCTTCATTTTATTTGTTTCCAGGAATCTTTCAATTCTTCTTTGATTTCAGTGTTGACCCAGTCATTGTTCAACATCATGCTGTTTAGTGTCCATGTCTTTGTGGGCTTTAGGGAAATTTTGTGGGTGTTGATATTTATTTTTGTTCCACCATGGTCTGAGAAGGTACATGGCAATATTTCAACCTTATGGAATTTGTTTATACTTGATTTATGGCCAAGGATGTGATTGATCTTGGAGTACGTTCCATATGGTGATGAGTAGAATGTATATTCTGTGGTTGTTTGGTGGAATGTTCTGTAGGTATCTATTAAGTCCATTTGGTTGAGTGTCAAGTTTACGTTCTGTATCTCCTTGTTGATTTTTGCCTTGATGATCTATCTAGGGCTGTTAGTGGAGTATTCAAGTCCCCTACTATAATAGTGTTTGAGTCAATATCTTTAAAAAATGTACTTAGTAGATACTTTATAAATGCTGGTGCTCCTGTGTTGGGTGCATATATGTTATAAGATGGATATTTCTTGTTGATGGATTGAACCTTTTATCATTTGGGTTCTTTCGTATCTTTTTAGTTTTTGATAGCTTAATGTTGCTTTGTCTGATATTAAGATTGTGACTTCTGCCTTATTTTGTGATCCATTTGCCTGGAATCTTGTTAATCCTTTAACTTTGAGTCTGTGTGTGTCCCTTGTGGTGAGATGAGCTTCCTGTTTGCAGTAAATAATTGGATCATGGTTTCTTATTCAGTTTGCCTTTCTGTGTATTTTCAGTGGTACATTAATTCTTTGTATTTCTTTGGGGCCAGTTGTAGTTGTGACTTCATGTTTTGCATTTCTGATTGTGTTTATTTGGGTTTTTTCTCTCTTTTTCTTGGTGAGTCTAGCTAGGGGGTCCGTCAATCTTGTTTATCTTTTAAAAAATCCAGCTTTTGGTTTCACTGATTTTTTGTATTATATTTTTGTCTTCTATGTCTTGAATTTGGGCTTTTATTTTGGGGATCTGAGTTCTTTTGCCAAGATTTTGGTGGTCTTGCTTTTCCAGCTTCCTTAGGTGATTTGTTAGATTGTTAACTTGTGATCTTTCCATTTTCTTCATGTGTGTTTGTAGAGACATGAATTCCCCTCTTAGGACTGTTTTTATGGCATACCAGAGATTTTGGTAAGATGTTTCTTCATTTTCATTTGTCTCCAGGTATCTTTTAATCTCTATTTTGATTTCTGTGTTGACCCAGGAATTGTTTAGCATCATCCTGTTTAGTATCCATGTCTTTGTGGGTTTGGGGGAACTTTGTTGGTATTGACATTTATTTTTATTCCACTGTGGTCTGAGAAGGTGCATGGCAGAATTTCAATCTTATGGAATTTGTTTATGCTTGATTTGTGGCCAAGGATGTGGATATTAGAGTATGCTCCATGTGGTGATGAGTAGAATGTATATTCTGTGATTGTTGGGTGGAATGTTCTGTAGATATCAATTAAGTTCATTTGGCCAAGTATCATGTTGAGGTTCCGAATCTCCTTGTTGACTTTTTAACTTGATGATCTGTCTAGCATTGTTAGTGAGGTGTTTAAGTTCCCAACTATGATAGTGTTAGAGTCAAGATCTTTTTTTAGTTTGTCTAGATGCTGCTTTATGAAAGTTGGTGCTCCTATGTTGAGTGCATACATGTTTAGTATGGATATTTCTTGTTGATGGATTGAATCTTTTATCATTATGTAGTGACCATCTGTACCTTTTAAAATTTTTGATAGCTTAAAGAGTATTTTGTCTGGTATTAAGATTGCAACTCCTACTTTCTTTTGTGTTCTGTTTGCCTGAAATTTTGTTTCCTATCCTCCTCTTTGAGTCTGTGAGTGTCCTTTCTGGTGAGATGAGTCTCTTGGAGATATTATATTGTAGCCTTATGATATTTTATCCAAGTTGCCATTCTATGTCTTTTCAGTGGTGTGTTTAGTCCACTCACATTCAGGCTAATTATTGAGATGTGAGAGTTTATCCTTGTCATGAGGTTTTTACAGAGTTTGTTGTTGTTGCTGCTGTTTGTTTGTCTTTCTTTTGATTTTTGGGTTGATTCAGGTGTGTTTTCAATCTTTTTCCTGCATTCTTGGGAAGAGTGTTGTCATTCTTTTCTTCCTTTTTTCTGTGTTTAATACTTTATTAAGTATTCTTATAGAGTGGGTCTGGAGGCAGCATAAACTCTTAGGGATTGAATGTCTGGGAAGGTTTTTAATTCTCCGTCACTGATGAAACTTAACTTAGTTGGGTAGGTAATTCTTAATTGAAATTGTTTATCTTTGAGAACTTTGAAGATTGGACTCCAAGTTCTCCTAGCCTGAAGTGTTTCTGTAGAGAAATCTGCTGCTATTCTAATTGGTCTTCCCTGGTAGGTAGTCTGACCTTTCTCTCTTACTGCCTTTTATGATTTTTTCTTTTATACCTACTTTGTGTAGGCAAATTACTATGGTGTCTGGGAGTTGATCTTTTTTTTTTGTCTTGCAGGAGTTCTCTGAAACTCTTGTGTCTGAATGGTCACATCACTGATGAGATGAAAGAAGTTTTCTTGAATAATTTCATGGATTGTTTGCTCCAGGGTGGTCTCTGTCTCTCTTTCTGCCTCAGGGATTCCAGTTAATCTTAGGTTTGGCCTCTTGAAATAATCACTCATATATTGGAGGTTTTGTTCTGTCTTTTTAAGCGTCTTTTCTATGTTTTTAGCCATTTGGGTTAGCTCCATATTTTGGTCCTCAGGCTCTGTAATTCTTTCTTCTGCTTGGTTAATTCTGCTTTCCATGCTTATTGGTTTGTTGCTTATTTCATTCACAGTATTCTTTATTGCTGTTATACCAGTTATCAACTCCTTCATTCTTTCCTCTTGTCTCTCTTCATTTCTATTTATTTATTAATATCTTGATATCTGGGTTTGTAGTTTGAGACCAGTCATTCTGGGAGCTCTTCATTGTTTGAGTTCCAAACTCTGTATTCTCAGTGGCTGACCTCCCGGGGGTCTATATGAGACTCATATTCTTCCTTTGGTTTTTCAGCATTTGTGTAGGTTTTCCTTCCCACCCCCTTTAAAAAATCTCTTCTTTAATTCTGTTGTTCAGTGCTGGGGGGATAGCTTTTACTTCTGTTTGCTCAATCTCCTATTCTTTCTTATGTGGATCCTCTGGTTTTGTTCAACTCTAAAACTGAATGTGGGGGAGGGGCTGTGCTTCTTGCATTTTTGAGATTTAATTAAGGGGGAAAATGTGATTCAGAGGCTATCTGCAGATCCCAATATCCACTGACAGGTGTTTAGGCCCTCTGGAACCCACTTTCCACTGCCTTACAATCTGTCCATGCAGTGGAGGTGTCTGCTTGCCCCCTGAAAGCAAAAATGAGATAAGAAAGGGAAAAAGAATGGAAAAAGAAAAGAGGAAGGTGAAAGGGAGGTAGAGAGAGAGAAAAAGAGGGAAAGTAGACAGGCATACCAACTAACGAATAAACAGAGAGACAAACAGTGACAGAGAAAAACAAAAAAGATAAAAACATACAGACAATCATACAAACAAAAATCCCTCTGTTTGTGTAATCTCCTTCAAAATACCCATACATAAACAGAAAATCTAAAAAAAAAAAAAAAAAACCAAAAAACCAGAAACAAAGCAGGTACAAAACCAGAAAGAAAGAGAGAAGAAAAAATCTAAAACTCAAACAAAAACAAACAAGTAAAAAAAACTTGCTTTCTGGCCCTTTCTATGACTCTAGGTTCCTTTCAAGCATCCATCTTAGGAAGTGACTCTGGTCTCCAGCTCCTCCCTTCCACTCTCAGTGCAGACTGATAGGGTTGCTCTCAGCATGAGTCAGATGCTCCATGGACTACAGTGCGAAGAGACTGGATCAGATCCAGACTCACCCTACTTGCTGCTGCTGCTGTCAAGTCTCCCACTCAGATCCAATGTGTCTGTGTCTGTTCCAGCATTGGGGAGGGGCGTCTGTCTCTCCTAGTCTGATGAGAAGAAAGCCTCTGGGTCCCAATATGGAGGCTGGGTGGAGCTGGGCAGGGCAATGCAAGTCTCTGCCTGGTCCCAGGACTGAGAAGATGGCATAGGTCAGCATCTCATCACTGGCATGGAACTTTATTCCAGATTTCCACTACCTACCTTCTCCAAGTTTCCTCCTGCTAGTGCCCAGTGTACTGCTGCAGGTGATGGTGTAGGCTGGGTGTCAGGTTCAGAGGGGCAACTGCTGTTTTCTCTCAAGGGAGTCCTAAGAATGGCAGATTCACCTGGGTCTTCAATCTCAGGGTGGTGGTATGTTGCAGTCACCTCCTGAGAGAGCCCCAGGTACATGAAACTGAGTCTCCCCTCAGACAGACTTTCTGGCACACACCCTCTCATGCAGAGAGTTTTTATGGGCCCTCGCTTTTGTGGTGACTCTCATAGTCTGACCTGTTCCATTGCCATCTTGCCCAGAAGTCATCAATTCCATGTTGATACTCATCTGCAACTGAGAGATGTTAATGTCAAGCATCTACTTGCAGTGTTGTCACGATGACAGAAAATTTTTTAGGCTACCTATGGAAGTTCTTGGCATATATAAAAAACCCCCAATAAATGTTAGCTGAATGTATTTGCTCTCTCTCTCTAGGAAAAATTACAACTAGCACTCATATAATATTTTGCATTCATTTTAGGAAGTCCACAATTGTCTGAATATTCAGTGAATGAGGGAGTAACTTGGAGGTTAGAAAATGACACCATAAGGAGGATAGATAGATATAGTGGTTAATGACATGAACCCTAAAGGATATTTTCTCTCATCACTCCATCATAACACCTTAACTGATGCCAGAATTAGTACCAGCAAGTGCATTGCAAGCAAAAGACACATGAGCCACTTGGAATTAGCTATTGGGCCAAGATGGGGTAAAACAAAGTCAGACTTCCTTCCCCTTTTTATTTTAGGATGGCAAGTATAGCTCATGCTATTAAGTGATAAAATAGCTACTCAAGTTATCAACGCTGTTCTCTTGGGACATGATCTTTGAAGATAAAGCTCTGGAGGAATGGGTAAGATAGCTGCAGTCATGGACTCATCCAAGGAGAATGATAAATGTCAAGTCTGGGGACACTGTGGTTTTTTTTTGACAACTATTCTGAAAAGCTTATATTTCAAAATTCTCACCACAAAGCATGAAATGAAATCAGAAGCTTTTATGTGATCATGATGAAAGAATCTTTTATTGTTAACTCTACAGGGTTGGGAATGCTGATAATGAAACACAGAGATAGATTTCATAGTTGCTAGATTACAGTGTCAGTTGGATTTACATCTTTGCTAGGGCCCTGGCTAGTTAGAACATTGTTTGGGAAGAAGTGGAATCTAAACAGCTGAGCTGAGAGCACCCAAAAGGATCCTGGGAATTTGGAGAATCTGAATCTCTGAACTTCTCTAGGACATACCCTACCACCCTTTCCTTAGGGAAGAAAACTGACAATTCTCTCTCCTTCCCAGAGACAGAGACCACTTGTTGTCTCCTAGACTCTTTCTCCCTTTCTTCTAGAAACATAAAACTGCTGATTTATTTGAGGGGCCTACGGCATCTCAGAATAAAGATTCCATTTTCCTCTCCCTTCATATCTCAGTGGGACCATGTAACTAAATTCTGGTAAATGGGATGTGAATGACTGGTGCAATTTCCAGGAAAGGATTTTCTCTTCTTCTATTCCTTTTTTCCTTCTTACTGGCTAGAATTCAGATATGATAGCTTGGACCAAATCAACCTTTTGGGTCATCAGCAGCCTAATGGACTTGATGGTGCAATAAGATAACAAAAGTTGACTTCCAGGCACCATGCAATCCCATACCAGTCTTGGGTCCCCTACCTGGACTTTCAAATGAGGGAACTATGTTCCTATCTTGCTCAAGCCATTATTATTTGAGGCTTTGTTACTCTCAGTTGCCTAATGCTTATCCTTCATTGTTGTTCACCTAGTGAGGTGGAGGAATTTCATGATTTTTATCAAGCAACTTGCTTTATGAATTTTGGTTCCTGTGAATCTGGATTTTGCTGACTTAGAGGTCTTGATACCCAGAGGCAGAATTCTTTCATCAGGGACAGGAGTAGTTCCATTAAATCAGAAGCTTAGACTGCCACCTGGCTGTGTTAGCCTCCTTACACCATTTGCAAGCAGGAAAATATGGTTATGGAGTTGACTGGGTGGCTACCTTGACGATCAAAGACAGGTGGCTACTACATTTAAAAAATGGTTGCACTCTGAGGAGGCCTCCATTGTGTTATGCCAACTGGTCACAGTTAGTTGCTGAATCCCTCTATGGGAATAACCATCGAGGGCTCAAGAAGAGTCACTCCTTTTCTCATGACAGAACCATAGCTTGTTCTGTCAGAGGTTCTGATCAAAGGTCAGATGAACATGGGGTGGATGTTTGAGGTGATAGAGAGCCATAAACACCAGCTATAGTTTTATGGCCAGCTGGAGAAATAAAGTCCCATAGCCTCTGCTTACATCTTCTTGCCTTCTGCCTAAAAGTAAAAAAAAAAAAAAAAGTTTTTCTTTCATTTTCTTTTTTTCTTCTCAGGGTACTTGGGATTGCTTGCATTTGTTTATCACTTAATCCACAAGTGCAGATGATAGAGATATGATCATGATGAAATTTTCCAGGAGTTCTAGACATAGAAAACTGCCTGTGCATGTGTGTGAGTGTTTATGTGCCTGTCTGTCCTGAGCAGCTACTAGGTAGTGGACCGTGGTAATTATTTGTTTTTATCTGCCTATTATACTTTCCTGACCCTCTTCCCATCCCTCTTCCTGGTAACAGATGCTGTACTTCTGACACTGTTCCAGGCTGAGCCTCCAAATAGTATCCCACACCCTGGCTCCAGGGATAAATGGGGCCAATTGCATTCTCTCTTCCAAAATTTCTAAACTTGAGTCAAGGCATGGGAAGATGGAAGGCTCTAGAGCTGAATCACCCCATGGTAATGCCTTTGAAGAAGGACTATAGATTTCTGCTCTTGGGATTTCTAAAACTTCTTTGGTTTGTGTCTTCCCTATGTCTGACAGTTTGGTTCTTTCTGCAGTTTTCTAAATGATTTCAGGTTCCTTCCAACTTTTTATGTTAACTGGAATAACTTTCTGTTGCTTGCAACCAAAGAAATTTACACAGGATCCATAAATTCCAAAGTTAACATGGGTTTCACACCTTATGCTGTGAAATTCAGACACTGCTACTTCATAGATAAGAGAAGGCAAGTGACTGGTTAAGGTCATCCAGAAAATGGGTGAAGCCAGCACTTGAACCATTTGACTCTTTGTTAAATACTCTTTGAACTAGTTTATATTATGCACAAGCTGCTTCCTCTAATAAAAACACAAAAGCCTTTTTTTCTTTAGAGCAAAGTAAATGCAAACATGGTGATACAGGCTATAAAACAGGGGAAAATGTGAATCATCTTTGTCCATATTGGGTTTGCAAGCAAAACAAAAAATTTAAAAAAACAAACAAACAAAAAAAATTCAACAAAACTTGCAAGTGTTGATTAAAGACAGAACAAATTGTCCCCAAAGTTTACAATGTAAAACAAGGCAAATCCTGAAAATTAAGTTGACAAGCATACACAGCAGTGCAATTTTTTCTTAATTAAACTGACAAAGATCCCCAGTTCCACATAAATCAGCGAGAAACAACAAACCTACAGAGCTAAAAGGAAGGACATTAAGAGTTGTTGAAAGGAGAATGCAAGAAAAAGATATAATGAAATAATGCTTGCTTTGCTGACTTGATTTCCTTGGGGTAGGTGGTTGGTTGGGTGGGGAGGTGATGTGAGGAGGCAGAGAAATAGCAGATTCTACAAGTTAATTTCTAGTGTCATCCCTAGCAGGGGGTATATAAGGCAGGTGCAGTGGCTACCTTTTTCTCCCTTTGAATAAAAGAAACATGAAATTAAAATAAAGATGAAAAGAAGTATCAAAAGAACAAAGAAGAGCTGACCCAACAGAAACAGCCGTTCTTGAGAAGGGCGGGCTGTGTAAGGGCTTGGCATTATTTCTGTCTCCATCTTCCCAGTCCCTCTCTGGGTGGGGGATCCATTGTGTGCATAAGCTCCTCTACTTCCTCCACCCACTGCCTCCTTCCCTCAGTGGCTTGATTCTTGGGAGATTCTCCTGATAGAATGTCTTCTAGGATTTGTTGATACATTGCACAAATTCAAATCAAATTTTTTTTCAATTCATTTTATTATATATAAGAAATGGCCCAATTTTTAGTAAACAGATGTAAAATGCATATTTCTCCTGAACTCACATTAAGTCCATAATGGCACTGTTTCTCAGTGGGTTTGCTCTAGCATCAGAATCATTTTCAACACAGATCCTAGATTGCCATATTATCCAATCAGAGCTGGCCCATGACATAAAACCTGTTCATCATCTCTGAATTAAGAGGGTAGACTTTACAGGGATATGGATGAGACTTTACCTGCTGTGCAGCCTTGGGCAATTAACTGAACTGCCCTGAACCTCACCGGTAAAAACAGGGCATACATTGTTGTACTAAAGTATACTCTGGATTTGTTTTAATCAGGTATGGTAAGAACACAGATATGGAAATTATCATCATGAAAGAAGACTTTTATATTCAATAGATCCTTAGAAATAGGAGGTACAGCACAGCATACAGGGCCACATGGGAAAGCATGGGGGTGGGGGGTGTGGAGGGGCATGTCAGGAGGCAAATGGAGGGTGAGGGGAGAGCATGGGCCAGAGCCTTTGTTGAGTTTTTCCTGGGAAGGAATGGGTGAGTCAGGGGGATCAGGTTGGGATAATTTTAGCAGGTTCCATGGTGTGGGCCTGCCTTAGCTGTCTGATGCCTGGCCCTGGGATGATCATGGCAGAGGAATATTGCCTCCTGGAGTATAAAAGCCAGATAGCAGACCTAGTTCAGAGTATGGACTCTGGATTGGTTGCATTTCATGTCAAAGGCTCATCACTTCCCAAAGGAGTCCTTTTTCCTCTCCAGGAATTAGCTAGGCCTGGGAAGGGCAGTCTCTCAGGATTAGCAAAATCCCAAGATGTCAAACAATCATCAAATATGAAAAGAATTTAAATGATTAATACAATTTGTCTTAAAGTTTAAAGAAACATATGTGCAGCTGGATTGTATTTTGAGCTAATCGATGTCTTCTCCTGCCTATATTTTTCATTTCCCTGCTCCCCACCCACTGAAGAACACTGCTATGCCCAAGAGGGTCTAAATGGTGGGAAAAGAAACCAAAGTAGCCTACAGAGATTTTCCAACTTTTGTTTTTAAAAACCCAAGCCTATCAGAGAAGGAAGAGGTTTTCCAGAGGAGGTAAAAGAGAGCATTGTGGAACAAACAGAGTAGTTAAAAAAAGCAAGAGGAAGAGAAGGGATTTCCTCCTACTAAAACAGATTCCCCAGATTCTTCGAGAGGTTCTGCATGTCTCTGAGCAGTGAGACCCAGGCTCTACTTTCTTGCAGGATCCCAGAGAAGAATGGCTGCAGGTACATGCACTCTAGGAGGGGTTCCCCTGCGCTGACCATGTTTGGTGTGCCTCTGAAGATGGAGTGAGCCACTGGGTGAGACAGGCCATGCTGGCTGGGACGATCATGTGCCTGAGGTAGACTGTGTGCTGACATGATGCCGGGTGGAGGGCCCTAGTGCCTTGGCACTGTGCATAGTCTCTTGGATTGGTAAAACCCAAAAGATGATTAGATGAAGTACCTTGCCCGTCTGATAGGATGGGAGCGTGAAATAAAAATTAAATAATTGAAAGAAAATAAAAATGTGCACTATTTCTTGTACTCTTGAATCTGGACAGAGATTCATGACCACTATATCTGTAAAGTACCTAGAAGAGTGCCAGACACAGTGGACAACTTTAACCACAGATATTGTAGTTAGAAAAGTTACTAGAATTTTTTTGCAGAAAAAAAGCTCTTACAATGTGCATATCTATCCCAGTAAAGTTACATTTTTCTCTTCATGTTCATTAGTCTCCACTTGTCCCTTGTCCTAGACACATTTATCCCACCTTCCCTGCAGTATTCTGTGTCCCAGGAGGCTGGCTTTTATGGGCTGCCTGGCCCAGTTTCCTTTGCTGATGGGCTTCTGACTTTGGCTGACCAGAGGGAGTCACCAGCAGGAAGTGGGAGTGTAGGAAAGAGGGAGAATTGGGGGTTTTCTTACCAGCTTCCTCTTTTCCCAAGGGTCTGGCTGCAACCCTGGGTAACCACAGGTCCTGCTGGTTGGCCTCCTTTTGCCAGGTTCTAATCATATTTATTTATCCTTTGCCTTCAGGCTTCAGAGTGGGAATGGCTTTCTCCTGTGGTTAGTTCTGGAAGCTCAGCACTCTTTGTTGGTTCCTTAACCCTGCCCATTCCCGTGATGGCTGTCCCTTCATTAAATTCTCTTCATTTGAAACATCTGAGTAGAATTGTTTTTTGCTAGGAACTTGACCAATAGCATAAGCAAGATTATTCTCTTGTTTGTTTTCCTGGCCACAGGAATGGTTATAGTGATCTGGTCACTTTGTCCAACTCAGATTCCTTTAAGACTCAAGGCTTATATCAGTTAGTGTGAAGGATGATTGGGACTATGGGTCAACCTGTGGCTGACACTGTGGGTCCGTGCTTGGTTGAACATAGGAAGATGAGATGTACAGTCAGGGCCCTAAGTGGTATTTGCATCAGTCTGACCTGGGTTCAAGTTTCAGTTCTACCTGTGATTTACTTGCTCTTAGATAATTTAAATAATGTCTCTATTCTAAGTATTCATTTCTTCATCTGTAATTTGTGTTCAATGCTAGTATTCACCACCTAGGACTCTGGTGAGAATAAATAATGGTGAAAAGTGCTGAGTGCATATGTATCAGCTTCAAGTATGTGAATATAGTGAGGTGTTGCTCTTTGGCACCAGCAGTTGAGTTCCATAAAGTCAAACTCTTACCTTAGCTGCCTTTAGCATCTTGCTCTAAGTTAAAGATGTGCAGGTTTTCCCATGGTGGGAATGCCTTCTGTAGGGGGGAATTAACAGTTCAAAGCCCTTGCCTTATCTATGCAGGACAGACACTTCCAGAAACAGAGAATGTGTTGGGTCCTTGGTAGTCACTTCCTGGTTGTGACTTTAAAGGTGTAATGGAAGGTACCCCAAGCCTGATGACTTCATTAAATCCCAGATGCCTCAAAAACCCTTTTATAGATTGCAAGATGATCTATAGTTGAAGAAACAACCCTGCTTCTAATTTTCACTACTATGCAAATGACCCATGACTGAGTTGTTCCTGAAGACACGCTATGTCAAAGTCCTGGAGAAGAGATTTGGAGTTCTCTAGGGATGGGGAATCACAGAGGCGATAGACAGCTTTTCCAGGAATTTTTATAGGAGTAAAATACTTGAGGAAAGCTAACATGAAGCTCATTTAGGTTAATAATGTAGCTTTGGCAAAGTCTTCACTATGCAGGAATAGGAGTCTAGGGAGTCTAGTGATTCTTTTTTTTAAAAAAAACTTATTTGTTGGGAGCCAGCCACAGAGGTCCACTGAGCGTTAGGGATCAGGAAGGGCTGTTGACCCCGAGACCACCAGGATGCGTTCGGGAGCTATTGACCCCATTTCCTCCCCCTTTCTACTCAGCACTAACCAGATTAAGCTCCTATGAGCTCAAAACATAAAAACTCTGAGACCGGGATGAACACAAGCTAACTTTAGAAACTCATTGCTCCCATTCTTCCACAAATTGCAGTTTTGGCTTTCACTCAACTTATAATTCAAACTCATGTCACATCTAAGAGCCTTAGTATTGGTCACAGGCTTCTGGGTCATGATCTTAGGATTTACTGAAGGTGTAAATTGTAGAATATAGTTTTAGAAGACAGTCATTTTGTTGAAAGAATGCGGCTGGGTTA
>NW_007249793.1:216914-222220 GCF_000164805.1 Carlito syrichta | reverse complement strand
CCAAAACATTCTGGGATGGGCCCCTTTCGTTTTGTAAAGTAAATACTTAAGCTTTCTATAGAATTGTTTAAACTTGGCATAAATCAATCATCTTAGGGATGAAAAAGGTTTTATAGAATATGTCAGTCACGGATTAGGTTATCCTTTGCTATGGGATTTTAAGATTATCTTATGAAAAGGGTTTAAAGGCAATCATTGATTAAGTTTTCATGGATTAAGGTTTCTGGTGGGTGGGGGATGGCCCTCCCACATCTGACTTTGTGTATAAAAGACCCGTTGTAACTCCCAATAACACACATCGCTTCTGCACTAGACTGGAGTCCAGTCTCTTTCTTTCTCTCTTCTTTCCCCCAGTCGCCGATGCTGTCTCCACCTTTGAGGTACCCTGAACTTGGCTGGAGCTGGACTCCGGCACTTATTTATTTAGTATTTATTTTATTTTATTTTATTTTAAAGATGTGAGGTATAATGCAGGATTAGGTATGCAAGTTTGGGCTTCCCTTTGGTCCCCCACTTTGCCTGGTTTGAGATCAGGTACCCTTACTGATGTTGTGTCCCACCCCCACACACACCCTAGCATAGGGAGTGATTCTTAAGCCTGGCTGCACCTAGGAATCATCTGAGGAGCTACAAAAAATTCTGATTCCTGGATTTCAACCCAATTCCTAGAAGACAGTGGCAACTTTATATTATTGAATAATATCCCTTCCCCAGTTAAGACCCTTTACATACAAATATTTATTTGCATTCCATATTCGTGTCTCTGTTCTCTTTACTAGGGAAGTAAGTCTTGTTTTGAGGGTTTATTAATTCTAGCCAAGATCAAATGTTAGGTGAATACTAAGGGGGAACGATTCATGCCTTTGCTGGTTTTTGATATCAGACTCCTCTTAGGACTTGGGGACAAGTAAATGAGTAGGGAGAATGGGGAGGAGGAAGGCCTTTGTCATCTGCTGCTCATTAGTTATTTCTTCCTCTTCCCCTGCTTGGTGGGGGTTTCCAAGCCCAGGACTTTTGAGTTGGTGTCTGTGTTGGCACTCCTGCTTCTTGGCTACACCTTGATGTTGAGTTGGTTTCTGGTTTAGTAGCTGAAATTCTGCCTCCTTTCTCTCCCCTCCCCTACCTCTCCTCACCCACGTCCCTACTTGGATTTTCCAGCTCCTACATGGTCCTTGGTACTCAACAGTGAAAAGCTGCATTCATGAGTGAATGAATGATTGCACATGCCTGTCCTCCTTGCTGTGGGACTCTCAGGGGATTGTGCTTCAGTGAGCCACTGCTGTCTTATGCAGGACTCATCATCACCAGATGCTTGGCAGGAGTTTAATTCCTAGTGGAGACTTCCTTAGTTGGGGTCCTTGTTACCTGCTCTTCTCTCTGCTCTGGTTAATATCCCCTGCCACCCACTGCCACAATCTGTCACTGTGGCCAACCTGACAAGCCCTGCCAGGTAGAGACCATCCTAAGGGCCTTTGCTAAGGTGGGAAAAATGCTTTTATTTTATTGTTTTGTTTTCAGTTGGAGTCTCACTCTGTCACCCAGACTGGACTGCAGTGGCCACTCCCGGCCACCACAGCCTCAGCCTGCTGGGCTCTGGTGATTCTTCCACTTCTGCCTTCCAAGTAGCTGGAACTACAGGCACGCGCTACCACACCTGGCTAATTTTTTGATTTATTGTAGAGATAAGGTCTCACCAAATTGCCCAGGCAGGTCTCCTACCCGCGGACTCAGGCAATCCACTCACCTCAGCCTCCTAAAGCATGAGATTACAGGCTGAGCCACTGATCCCGGCTAAATGCTTTTATTTTAAATGAAAGTTTGGGACTACAATAGGAAGCGAAACCAAGCATGGCAATCAAGTTGAGATTTTGAGTTAGATGGGTGAAAAAATCTTCTTGGCTCTAGGTGCTAATTAGCTTGTGTGATCTTGGGCAAATGGTCACTATCTCTGGGCCTCAGGTTCCCAATCTGCACACTTAGAGGAGTGAAATACATGATTTCTAAGGTCTCTTCCAAGATTTGTTCTCTATACTGCTTTGCCCCTGTGCACCTCAGTCAGTGTCGGTGACCAGCACTGACCAAGGGTGGGTTAGGACCCGCACCGGAGAATCAGGAGATGGCAAGAAGACCACTCGGAGGCAGTTCTTCTGGGAACAGTCTGATCAGGACTGGAGCCGATTTTATTCAAACCTTTTCCAACTTATATACCATTTTCTATACCCTCCAGCAGTGTGATAATTACTGGGGGTGTACAAATTCCATGATGTATATTGCGGTTTACAAATTATGCATCACAAGACCATCACGAGACTTGCAAGTTTCAAAGCAGACAATTCAAACTCCATGATGCCTGACGTGCTTCACAAAACTCACATCAAGGTCACAGGTGCACAATTTCAATTGTTCAAAAATGTCTTCCATAGTGTTCAATAAATCATTCATATTATACTCTTTGTTCTAAACCCTGATTAATACAAAAAAACTTTTCTGAGTTAACTCTAGGTTCAATCCAAGTTCACTGACTCCAAATATTTTTAACGATTAATATTATCAACTTAACACTATACTATAATCTATAAGTTTACTTAAATGACTTAGCTGTTAGTTATACTATTATCCTATTACGATTTAACGTAATGCCTTATAACTCAGTTAAAACTTATTCTTAAACTACCAAACTTTACTATAATTCATATGAGTTTCATATGTCTAAACTATAATTTTTATATGATCTAGTGATTGGACTTTAACCCAAAACTTAAATCCTTTTTCCTAGTATATTAATACATGGCTATGTGTAAAATTTCGTATTGTTATATTAGAAGCAAAAACAGCACTGTTGGGAAAATTTGGGTATACTTAAAATTGGCCTACAGGAACAGGAACTAAAGTCATAATCTGAGAAAAGGAAACTTAAAAGCTTAAACAAAACTTAAAAGTTTTCTATGAATGCTTATTACTGTTTAAATCTTTTCGATGGAAATTGTATCATCTTAAATGTATGTTTTATACAAACAAGTCTATTCTAAAAATCAAATAGTAGCTGTCACACTCTTGGATAATGGGCTGCACAGTTACCATGACAATGACCTCGGGCTGAAGCAAACTGAGTTCCGGCATGTAACAAAACTAGAAAAACGTCCTGCCTGGCTAGGGGCAGGGCAATAAAACTATTATGATAATTTAGTTTCTAATCTTAATCCTAGGAGAAACTGCCTTTGGGAACAAGAGCTGACTAACCAGTCTACAAGGAAATAGAAGTAAAAAAAAATATCTAGAAAGAAGTAAAACTTAGAAGGGACAAGGTTATATAAAATAATTCTACTGTGCAACTTTCCATCAGGTGTATTGAGATTTACTTATAAATTTTACTGCCATGTATGCTCACTGGTCACTAATCACATGCCAATATCATAGGTATAACTGATCCTATGTCAGAGGCGATCTTCCAGATGGGCCTTTACAGGCCTCAGCCATGTAGCTATAGATGTTGGCTCCCAACAAGTCAGGTGTCACCTTGCTGGCTGCTAACCACCAGCTTCTCTACTTGGGGCACAGGAGCCTGCAGTGGGAAAAATACCTGCAGTGTTCTGTGGGGAGCCGTTCCCAGCCTGAGTACAATCTCAGTCCCCTGATGGAGGCCATGGGGTTCTTATGCCATGCCCTTTGCTTCTGGGCTAATTGTTCTTGAAAGGGGGTCCTTTCAGGAGCGAGGCTTAGCTGAACTGGGGAAGGTGACTAGGCTTTTAGAACAGAGCTGGACTTGGAGGGGAGTTAGGGGTTTCCTCATCCTCAGTTCCTTCATCCACCCATGCCTTTCCTACAGTACAGGTACGCCAGAGAAGACCCAGATCCTGGTCTCATTTATCTTTTTTTCTCTAGATACTCTGGCAAAGACCAGGCTGCAACCCGAGGATACGTTTGAATTGAGACGGCATTTGGCAACACATCTTTTATAAATGATAGCATTGACATTATATCTTTGTTAGAGTAATTTACTCCTTACGGTAATTTTGACTTAGTTTGCTCTATACAGAGGGTTATTTTAATCATCCTTTCAGTGGTTATTGATGAGGGCTCTTGTAAAAAGCTTAGAAGATGAGTTTAAAATTATCCCCAGTGAATTAAAAACAATAATATGGACATGAATACAGATGAAAACAAACCAAGGGCTCCCATAGATGCAGTAAAAGACTATTGTTTGATGAACTGGGAACAAATGGCTCTAGTGGCAGAAATTAGGCACACCCTTTCTTACTCATTTTATCCTGAGGTTGCCACTTCCTATCTCTGGGTACCTGCCCCTTCTCTCATCTCTATCTTTGTGCCTCTGCTCATTGTGCATGCTTTTCCCTTATTCTGACATTCTTAGCTCACCCAGAACTCTCCATTTCATAGGGTCTTTTTAGGGTCATGATATTGACCTTCAATTGCCAGGTCAATATCATCTATAAAAGTGACCATAATTTTAAGAGGAATTTCTATTAGTCTCCCAAGCTACTAATAGTTATTCTGAAAAATACATGGGGTTTTAATGAACAAATATACTTGGGGAATACTGAGTTAAGGGTAAAAAGGTTTTCCTCTTTTTGCAGTACTTACCAGAACCTTTACTATATTATTGTGTTTTGTGAATCTCCCAATAGAAAGAGACAGTATGCAGCTCTTTCCAAAGTCCCTTGATTTATCTCAAATAATAGAGATGTTTAAGTATTCATTGGAGAACATGGAAAACAAGAGCCTTCATAAAAATTATACAAACTGCTGAAGATATGGAGATTGAAATATTGTATTGCTTAAGAACTGGAATGCTCCAATGAAATTCCAAGTTGCTCACATCCAGACTTCATGGATTCTGGTGCCCTCTTATAGACAGAACCCATCATATTCACTGGAATATACTTCTGTGCTACTACCATGCTTAGTTCGCTATCTCCAATTCAAATTCATAAGATAGTTAATTTGTCCATATCAGCTAACAGCTGCTGCCTCTGATTGGGCAGAGTCTTGTGCCAGGCTATGACAAAGACTACTAAAAATGATGTGAAGGCCAGGCATGGTGGCTCATGCTATAATCCCAGTGCTTTGGGAGGCAAAGGTGAGAGGATTGCTTGAGGCTAGGAGTTGGAGACCAGACTGGGTAAGAAGGTGAGACCTTACTTTCATAAAAAATAAAAACTTAGCCAGGCATGGTGATGCAAACCTGTGATCCTAGCTACTTGGGGGGCTGAGGTGGGAGAATTGCTTGAGCTCAGGAATTTGAGGCTGCAGTGGGCTATGATTTTGCCACTGCACTCCAGCTTGGG
>NW_007249793.1:212765-216881 GCF_000164805.1 Carlito syrichta | reverse complement strand
GAGAGAGAGAGAGAGAGAGAGAGAGAGAGAGAGAGAGAGAGAGAATATGAATGTGTTGTGGGAGAGGCGGCAGCTTTAGCTATGGGAAAAGGTTGGGAGAAGTTGTCTCATGAGTGAATACAGTAGTTCACTCCTTGAGCACCACACACACACTTTCCCCTTCTATATTCATTTTCAAAGATCTCACAGCTAATATGATCTAACTCAAGCTTTCAACGTCAAAGCTTGAGTCCATCCCCACATGGAAAACAGCACAAAGTCATGACAGGTACCACATGTAGCGTCTCAGTTGTCATGAAGCCTCAGGTAATCATCAAGTCCACAGTCCCTGATGATTTGCTTAAAGCAAAGGATCTCAGCCTGGGAAGCATCTGTGTATTATGGTCTCAGTGTAGGAATGTTTCCCTTGTCTCTCATAGAGTGAGAGCATTGATTGCTTAGCATCTGGATTAGTGGCAGTTTTGATAGTTCCTGCAAGTTGTCATGACCAAACATACCTTTTCAGTCAAGGCAACACATTGCTTTCTAGGTCTGAAGGAAGGAAAGATGAATTTATTGTAGATTGCTCTATAGATGCGTGTTTCACTTTTGAGCTTGTTGGCAGGAGCTCGGGTGGCTTGAATGCATCATTGCTTCTCTACTTCCATGTGGCCCCAGCTGACTCCCTAGGAAACATGCTACCAGAGAAGACCCAGGTGCACACAACTGGCTCTCTTTTTCAAAACAAAGATAACCAACTCAGCATTCAAGCTTTGTAAAAGCAAATTTTCTATTAGTCTTAGTTTTAGAGGAGCTGGGGAATGTGGTCATATATGCAGGTTTGAGTTCATGCAGGAGCTTTAAGCTCTATTATGGGTGAAACCTTCCTGTGTGTCATAAACTTCCCTTCCCTGGCTTCTTAGCAGAATGAAATGTCCAGTGAGAGTGATGGGTGCAGCATTAGCATCAAGTGCTGGTAAACACAGGGTGGGATAAGGAAAGCTGACCACAGCAGTAGAAATCAGCACTCCAGGTCAGGGGATTCGAGACATCTCCTATCCAGCCTGGCTGTTGTCAGTGTCCAAAGGGTTTGATTTATGCATGAAAGGTATGACAGAACTCAACCTTGTAGTTTTGTGTATACATGACCTAAGCCTATGTCTATGAAAAGACATATTTCCCAAGAGAATAAAAATCCTTTCTCTTGATTCTCTTAGCTCAGCTGAAGCAGTTGGAATTTCCAGGCACTACTAAATGTTAGAGAAGAACAAATAGGAAGTAAAAACAGAAGGATAAAAACAGTTGGTTTACATACTTCAGATTTCTGATCTTGTCCCAAGCAGTTGCATTCAAGGATTTCAGGCTCTGTTCTTTGATTTGTCCTGATAATCAACACCCTAGTGTGTGTGGGGTAGGGGGTGAGAATGAAGGGTGGAGAATAGTATGTGTGTGGTGGGGGAATTGGCACAGATTTACTGGCCATAGGCTCCTTGATCTCGCATCCTTGTTTCTCTTCAAAAAAGCTTGATAGTTAGATCATATTAGCTGTGATATCTTTGGAAATGAATATAGAAGGGGAAAGTGTGTGTGGTGCTCAAAAGTTTGGAAGTAACAAGTGACCCCACTTGACAAGGGTTACCTTAGAGCCCTACATAAAACCTAGTTTGGGTTTTATTTGCAGGGGTATTAAACAATCTCTTTTGAAGGATGTCCACATGCTGTTGATAACTGTTGGCTAAACATGAACTTGATGTTGACTTTCTGACTATACCATGGGCATTAGCTGGGAGCTAAAACTGATGCAAGGAAAAGCTATTATTTTAATTCACCAGATGCACACATGCATAGACATATAGTTCATGGCACTACACTTATTTGTGTGCACACACAGAATTCATTTATCTTAACTCTAAGTAGCAGGGATTGTCTTTCAGGAATTAAAACCCATTTCTGTAAATTGATAGTGGCTGGTGCTGCTCCTGACTGTGGATTGAAATGAACAACCAGAAATGTTAATGTTTCTTTGTGTCATTATTGCTGCAATGTGATGCTTCTAGTATTCCCCCACCCCAAACTCTAAATGCCTTTGCAATGTTGTTATCTAAAAAGGATATGAATAGCAAATGTTTACAAGATATTAAGATGATGTCTCCACAGGGCTACAAAGTTTAACCATTTCTTCTTTCAGTCATGAGGCAGAAGAAACATTTAAGGAGACTTAGTTGGCTCTCTCCAAGTAAGTAATGGGCAGATTCTGGCTTCCTTCCTTGTGACACTTGCTAAGAGTGATTCTGGAAAGTCAGGGCTCTTCTGGAAGGGTATGTTACTGCTACAGCCCAAGACAGTGGTGCTGCTTCCTGGTTGTGCTGATCCTTGGTTAGCCTTGGGCTGTAATTTGGTATCAGTATTATTTTTAAGGCATTTCTGTCATTATGTTTACAGGTAATTTGTTATGGGTTAGTGAAGGCCAATACTACATGTATTCGTGGTAGTCCTGACATGTGGGATTTTGTTCTGTCTGCCAATAGCCAGCTGTATGACTCCAGATAAGATACTGAATCTCTTAGTCCTTGGTTTTTTCATCTCTATACTGGGGAAGCTACTTGTTTTACCTTCAAAGTCTGTGGGAGGGTCAGGTGAGAAGCTGGTTGGGGAAATTCTTGGAGAAACATAAACTTGACCCAAATCCAAATGGTACTGTTTTTCAGGCCTGGTTTTAATAAAAAAGCCATGAGGGGAAAATACATTACTGTCTTTATATTGATGCCTAATGTCCAGAAACCCAGTTCAAAATAAAAACTGTTTTTATAAAGTTTTAAAAATAAAAACCAGCTGCATTGGGACTCTCCTCTCTTCTTGGCAGTGATTTATTTCTTCTTTTTCAAAATATGTGATATGCAGGAATCTATCATCTCAGGAACTTGGTGTATGCATGGGCCCATTTATCTGCCCCACAGACTCAGAAAGTAACTGATAAAATCTAAAGAACACACTAAAGAATTCTAGAGAGAAAAGTGTTTCCACTGGTGACAGCAGAAGTTAGGAAGTTGCTTTGGAATGCCATGTTGTCATGGTCATCTGAGGTGTCTGGTACCATGGAATATTTACAACAGGAACCATAAAGCCATTTATCAGCTAAGTGAGAAGTGGTTTCAAACACACCCCTGAGGCAATTAAAAAAGTCTGCAATTCAGCAACTACTACGCATAAGTCAGTAGACTGAATGTCACAACATCTGTCCCATCACTAGAAAATACCTGTCTCAAGAATAGGTGGTTTAATGTATTTGTCAATATCTGCACAGTTGAATTGCATTAATATTAGGATTATCCAGGGCAGAATCATTAAAATGCTGCTATTAGATTAAGAATTGGTGGAAACAAAGGTTCTGGTACAGAATATACCACAAATGTATTAATCAAGTCACCATTTCTCTGTTTTAAAAACAAGGCTTACACTGGCAACTCAACCAATCTCAAGAATTACTAGTACACTGAATGTGAAATCGCCCAGAAGAGCTTAAAATGTGGGACAAATATTAGGTATTATTTTGATTTTTTCTTAAGAGTTGTAAGCATCTATGATTTCATTCTTGTAAAAAATGTTCTTTTTGGTTGAGATATAACATACATTCAATAAACAGCATACATCTTTTTTTTTAATTTTTAATTTTAAAAATTGAGGGGTACAGTTAAGGGTTAGGTTTACAAATAGGCATTGTTCAGTCACCCTTGTTGATAAGGGGTGTCTCCCCGTCCCCAGTCAGATATTCACTACCATTAGTCCCACCTCCCTTCCCCTCCCTACACCCTCCATAGTTTCCCACCACTGTCACCCTTTTCTTATAGTATTATGATAGATGTTCAAAATCCACTATATGAGTGAAAACATGTGATACTCAGATCTTTGTTTCTGTGAGAGATCACTCAGTATTATAGACTCTAGTTCCATCCAGGTTGCTGTGAAATTCAATATTTTGTTCTTTTTTATGGCTGCATAGTATTCCATCATATATATATGTACCACATTTTTTTAGTCCAATCCACTTTTGACGGACAGCATGGTTGATTCCAGGTCCTTGCTATTGTGAACAATGCTGCAATAAACATACGTGTGCAGGTATCTTTTTGATAGAGT
>NW_007249793.1:210403-211941 GCF_000164805.1 Carlito syrichta | reverse complement strand
ACCTGCTGGGCTCCAGTGATCCTTCTGCCTCAGCCTTCCAAGTAGCTGGAACTACAGGTGTGCGCTGCCATGCCTGGCTAATTTTTTGATTTATTGTAGAGATGAGGTCTTGCCAAGTTGCCCAGGCAAGTCTTGAGCCCATGGGCTCAGGCAATCCACTCACCTCAGCCTCCCAAAGGTGCAGGATTACAGGCTGAGCCACCGAGCCTGGCTGCAAGCTGTTTTGATTATTGTAACTTTATAGTAAAGTTTGAAGTCTGGTAATGTAATACCTCCTGCTTTGTTTTTTTGCTGAGAATTGTTCTGGCTTTTCTTGGTCATTTGTGTTTCCATATGAATTCCTGTATTGTTTTTTCTAGGTCTGAGAAGAATGTTGCTGGTAATTTGATGGGTATTGTATTAAATCTATAGATTGCCTTAGGTAGGATGGACATCTTCACAATGTTGATTCTTCCAATCCACGAGCATGGGATATTTTTGAACTTGTTTGTGTCATCTTTGATTTCTTTGAGCAGTGTTTTGTAGTTTTCATTGTATAGGTCTTTCACATTTCTGGTTAGGAAGATGTCAAGGTATTTCATTTTTGTGTGGCTGTTGTGAATGGAATTGTGCTTTTTTATTCAGGTTTCTGTTTGTTTATTATTGGTGTAAAGAAATGCTATTGTCTTTTGTACATTTATTTTATACCCTGAGACTGCCAAAGTCCTTTATCAGTGTAAGGAGGTTTTTGACAGATTCTCTTGGGTTTTCTTTTTTTTCCTTTTTTTGTTTTTTTTGAGTTGGAGTCTCACGCTGTCACCCAGACTGGAGTGCAGTGACTGCTCTTGGCCACTGCAGCCTTGACCTGCTGCGCTCTGGTGATCCTTCCACTTCAGCCATCACAGTAGCTGGAACTACAGGTGCACACCACGACGCCCGGCTAATTTTTTGATTTATTGTAGAGATGAGGTATCACCAAGTTGCCCAGGCGGGTTTCAAACCCACGGGCTCAGGCAATCCACTCACCTCAGCCTCCCAAGGTGTGGGATTATAGGCTGAGCCACCGAGCCCAGCTTCTTTTGGGTTTTCAAGTTACACAATCATGTCATCTGCAAAGAGAGATAACTCTTTTCCTATTTGAATACCCCTGATTGCCTTCTCTTCTCTGATTGCTCTAGCCAGGACTTCCAATGCTATATTGAACAGGAGGTGTAAGAGTGGGCATCCTTGTCTTGTTCCAGTTTTCAGGGGAAATGGTTCTAATTTTTGTCCATTTAGGAGTAGGCTGGCTGTGGGTTTCTTGTATATGGCTTTTACTATTTTGAGGTATGTTCCATGTATGCCTAGATGTTCGAAGATTTTTATAAAGAAGTGGTGCTGTATTTTATCAAAAGCTTTTTCTGCATCTAATGATATAATCATGTGGTTTTTGGTTTGACATCTGTTGATGTATTTAATTACATTTATGGTTTTACAAATGTTGAATCAGCCTTGCGTCCCAGGGATGAAGCCTACTTAGTCATGATGGATGATTTTTGAGATGTGTTGTTGAATCCGGT
>NW_007249793.1:204449-210383 GCF_000164805.1 Carlito syrichta | reverse complement strand
CAGGTTGTGTGATGACAGAAATTCCTCCATTTCCTTAAGGTTTTCAAGTTTGTTTCTATACAAGTGTACATAGTAGTCTCTAATGATCTTTTGTATTTCTTCAGGGTCAGATGTGACTTCATTTTTTGTGTTTCTGGTTGTATTTATTTGGGCTTTTTCTCTTTTTTTCTTGGTCAGTCTAGCTAGGGGATCATTGATCTTGTTTATCCTTTCAAAGAACCAGCTTTTTGTTTCATTGATTTTTTTGTATTATCTTTTTGTCTTCTATGTCCTGGATTTGGGCTTTTATTTTGGTGATCTGGATTCTTCTGGTGAAGTTAGGGTTTTTGTGGTCTTGCTTTTCCAGTTTTCTTAGGTGGCTTGTTAGGCTGTTAATTTGTGATCCTTCCATTTTCTTCCTGTGCGTTTGTAGGGATATAAATTCCCCTCTTACTACAGCTTTCATGGCATCTGAGAAATTTTGGTAAGGTGTTTCTTCATTTTCATTTGTTTCCAGATATCTTTTAATCTCTGTTTTGATTTCATCATTGACCCAGGAGTTCTTTAGCATCATGCTGTTTACTGTCCATGTCTTTGTGGGTTTTGTGGGAATCTTGTTGGTGTTGATGTTTATTTTTATTCCACTGTGGTCCAGGAAGGTACATGGTAAAATTTTGATCTTTTTAAATTTGCTTATGCTTGATTTATGGCCAAGTATGTGGTCAATCTTAGAGTATGTTCCATTCAGTGATGAGTAGAATGTATATTCTGTGGTCGTTGGATGGAGTGTTCTGTAGGTATCAATTAAGTCCATTTGGTCAAGAGTCACATTGATGTTCCGCATCTTGTTGCTTATTTTTTTGTCCTGATGATCTGTCTAGAGTTGTGATGGGGTATTAAAGTCCCCAGCTATGATAGTGTTAGAGTTGATATCTTTTTTGAATTTATGTAGAAGCTGCTTTATGAAAGCTGATGCTCTTATGTTGGGTGCATATATGTTTAAGACGGATATTTCTTGTTGATGGATTGAACCTTTTATCATTATGTAGTGGCCTTCTGTATCTTTTTAAATTTTTGATAGCTTAAAGGATATTTTTCTCGGACCACAGTGGAATAAAATAAACATAACACCAACAAGGTCCCCCCACAACCCACAAAGACATGGACACTAAACAGCATGATGCTAAACAACTCTTGGGTCAATGATGAAATCAAAACAGAGATCAAAAGATACCTGGAAACAAATGAAAATGAAGAAATATCTTACCCAAATTTCTGGGATGCAAAGGAAGCTGTAGTAAGAGGGGAATTTATATCCCTACAAATGCATATGAAGAAAATGGAAGGATTACAAATTAACAGCCTAACAAGTCACCTAAGGAAGCTGGAAAAACAAGACCACAGAAACCCTAACTTCAGTAGAAGAATCCAGATCACCAAAATAAAAGCCCAAATCCAGGACATAGAAGACAAAAAGATAATACAAAAAAAATCAATGAAACAAAAAGCTGGTTCTTTGAAAGGGTAAACAAGATCGATGGTCCCTTAGCTAGACTGACCAAGATAAAGAGAGAAAAAACCCAAATAAGCACAATGATAAACACAAAAGATGAAGTCATATCTGACTCTGAAGAAATACAAAAGATCATTAGAGACTACTATGCACACTTGTATGGAAACAAACTTGAAAACCTTAAGGCAATGAGGACTTTCTGTCATCACAGAACCTGCCTAGATTGAAACAAGAAGAAATTGATACCCTAAATAGACCAATAACAATCAAGGAAATTGACTATGTAATAAGAAAACTACCTACAAAAAAAAAAAAAAAAAAGCCCTGGGTCAGATGGCTTTCCAGCAGAATTCTATAAGACTTTTAAGGAGGAGTTGATACCAATCCCTGGTTTTTACTGATGTCTCCTCTAATGAAAAGCTGTATCAATCATTAATAATGAGTCTCACGTGTTGCATACCTCAAAAATTTCAACACAGAAAACATAATTAATAGCAGTTTTATACACTTTTACAACTTTAAAAGACTCTAAATTTAATTTATATACTGATTCTTGTTATATTAAAGTACTATTTCCTCATATTGAAACAGCTACCATACCGGTTAGCAAAACTACAGTTTTGAAACTATTGATTCAATTACAGCAACTAATTAATAACAGAAAGTAACAGTTTTTTGTGGGCCATATTAGGTCTCATTCTGGCCTCCCAGGACCTTTACACCAAGACAATCAATTAACTGATACCTTAACTAAGTCTACTGTATGTGCTACAGTAGAAACCGAGGCAGTTACTCAGGCTCAACTTTCTCATAAAATTCATCATCAGAATGCTACTGCCTTATGTTTTCAGTTTCACTTACCAGGGAGACAGCTAGACAAATCATTAAGAATTGTCCAGCTTGTCCCACCTTTGTTCCAGCTCCAGGAGGAGTTAACCCCCAAGGACTAAAACCAAATGTGCTATGGCAAATGGATGTAACTCACTTTCCTAGCTTTGGGAAATTATCTTATTTGCATGTTACCATGGATACATTTTCTCATGTTATTTTAGCTTCAGCAAGAACTGGAGAAGCCTACAAGGATGTGGTACAACATTTATTCCATTGTTTCTCACAGCTAGGTTTACCAAAACAACTGAAAACTGATAACGGTCCTGCATATACATCTAAATCTTTCCAACAGTTTTGTTCCCAGTTTAATATTTCTCATTCCACAGAAATTCCTTACAATCCACAAGGTCAAGCCATAGTTAAAAGAGCCCACCAAACTTTAAAAATCAAATAAATAAATTAATTAATAGAGGGGGAGTTTAAGTATAGTTCTCCTCACCATATTTTAAATCATGCTTTATTTGTTATAAATCATTTAAATTTAAATTCTTTGGGCAACTCAGTTATGACTAGACACTGGAACCCAGAAGGAAATGTTAAACCTATGGCAAAATGGAAGGATCTCCTAACAGGCCAATGGAGAGGGCCTGATATATTGCTAACCAGTGGGAGGGGATATGCTTGCATATATCTACAGAATGAATCTACTCCTGTTTGGATTCCTGATCGATTTATCCAACATGCCTGCATTGACCCAGTGACCAAAATGAGTGGCAAGGATACTACTGATTCAGAGAAACACTAGACATGACAACATGCCTGCTAGTCACCGGAGGAGAAACCTTCCTCATTACTTCACGAACGCCTACTGCTTGCTGAGCCACAACTTCAGCATAATTCACCCAAGGAGAGATCAACTTTGAGCCACCAGATGAGAAATCTTTCACTACAGGATGAGAATATTCCTCGTCCTCAGCTGTCCCGTACAAGTTGACAAGCTACCAGACATAATGTCTTCAGTACTCGCCGTACGACTACCAGTGTGGGAAGAAATGAAATCTTTGGTTGAAGAAGCAGGAGAAATGGTAACCTCCCCCATCGTATCACAAGAACTTCGTCCCCATCTAACATACTCATTTGCTCTCTTAACAATACCGAGAAGTACTGGTTACTCATCCAGTGAGACACTGGGCATCCAGAGTGGAGAGAGTGCGTTTATGGATCTAAAGTGGACTATTTATACCTAGTAAAAAACTATAACAACTACTATCAGAAATAAACAAAATGTTATTTCATACCTATAAAATAAGAGCTTGTTTACAATCTCCATATGTTTTTCTTGTATGAAATGAATATTACACTGTAAAAATTAATCACCACAATGATGTATATTCAATATCTTGTCAAAATTGTATTCTCACAAATTGTTTAAATGACAATTATGAAGGTTTTTTTTTTCATTCTTAAAACAACCTTCTTATTTAATGGTTCCAGTACAACTGTCATCTCGTTGGTATGATGAATATGGTCTACAAGCATTGTATAAGGTTAACTCTCTTTTGGAGAGAAGACAAAAAAGTTCTCTAGTTACTTTAATCTTGGGAATTACAGCCCTAATAGCTATTGCTACTTTGGTAATGGTTTCATCTGTAACTTTAGCTTAGGGAGTCCACACAGCTACCTTCACTGATCAGTTATCTAAAAATGTTTCTATTGCCTTAGCTACCCAAGAGATTATTGATCACAAGCTAGAGAACAACGTCAATGCTTTGGAAAAAGTGGTTTTAGCTATAGGACAAAAATTTGTGATTTTAAAAATTAGGTTGGCTCTTTGATGTTACTCTGAGTTTAAATGGATTTGCCTCACTCCTTTAGAAGTAAATACATCTGTCCACACATGGGGCAAAATTAAAAATCATATTCTTGAAATTTAAAATAATTCAGACTTGAACATAGACCTTACTAAATTACATCAGGATATTCAAGACATGACAGTTGCTGAAAAACAATCCCGGTCTACTAAATTTGCCAGTTCTACATTTAACAATTTTTCTTCATTCATTGATCAAAAATTGTTAATGTCTATATTCATTAATGTGAAAATTTGTGAAACAATTCTTTTATTACTGTGTCTACTTCCAATCATTTTCAGAGTGTTAAAAAAATATATATCTCAGCTCAATATGGAGTTTCATGGTTTCATGCTAAAAAATAAAAAAGGGGGAGATGTTGGGAGCCGGCCTCAGAGGCCCACTGAGCATTAGGGATCAGGAAGGGCCGTTGACCCCGAGACCACTAGGATGTGTTTGGGAGCTGTTGACCCATTCCCTCCCTCCTTTTCCATTTGGCACAAACTACCAAGAAAAGCTCCAGCTGGCTCTAACAGAAAATTCTGAGACTGGAATGTACACAGCTAACCTAGGAGTCTATTGTTCCCATTCCCTATGGCTTATGGTCTTTTGCTTTATCACAATTTAAGTTTGGCTTTGAGTCACATTGAGGAGCCTTAGTACAGGTCACAGGTTCTCTTGATGTGACTTTTAGAAAGTTATAGATATAGATTTTAGAAAATAGTTTATATAGATTAAGAAAAATTAAGTAACCATTTTATTATAGAAGTGTGATTAGTTCAGTTTGATTTAGGGCGGCCAGTGAAGTTTGTATTAGGCTGGTTAGTGCTTAAAAGAGTAACCATAGCACCAATTGTTTTATAAAAACCAGTTTGAATTAGCATAGAATAGCAAAAGGCCATATATCATTATGTTGGTTTTAGGTGTAAGCATTGAACGATGTTATATAGCTATAAACAATTAAGGGTACATAGAAACTGGATAAGAACTTCATGTTTTTCCTTATGTTTCAAAAATACATCTGCTTGAGAATGGGAGGTGTCCTGTGTGCACCTGTACCTGTTCATGTGAAAGGCACATGCTACCTTTTGTGTAACCATAGCAGCAGGAATTCCTGTGATGATAACTTTGTGGAGTTTGGGGATAAAAGCCCTGGGATTACATCCATTAAAAGGCTTCTGGTCACTTGAGCAGGAGTCCAGTCTCTTTCTTTCTCCCCTCTTCTCTTTCTTTCTCTTTATCTTTCCAGAATAATTGCTGACACTGCCACACCTTCCAATGGATCCCCTAAATCTCTCTGTGGGGTTGGCCCCCCGCAGAGAACCTATTAAGTAAATGGTGCTGGGAAAACTGACTGACCACATGCAGAAGATTGAAACAGGACCCCTATCTATCCCCATACACAATTAACTCTAAATGGATCAGAGACCTAAATGTAAAACCTCAAACCATAAGAACCTTAGAAAATGAAGGACATACCTCATGGAAATTGGAACTGGCATCCAATTCCTGAACAAACCCCAAAACCCACAGGCCATAAGAGATAAGATAGACAAGTGGGACCTCATTAAACTGACAAGTTTCTGCAAAGCCAAAGAAACCATTAAGAGAGTAGGGAGACAGCCTACAGACTGGGAAAAAATATTTTCCAACTCCAGGTCTGACAAAGGCTTAATATCTTGGATCTACAAGGAACTTAAATGTGCTGAAAAGAAAAAAACAAACAACCCCATTATAAAGTGGGCAAAAGATATGAACAGA
>NW_007249793.1:203548-204145 GCF_000164805.1 Carlito syrichta | reverse complement strand
GTAGTCTGACCTTTTTCTCTTGCTGCCTTTAGGATTTTTTCTTTTATAGCTACTTTGTTTAGGCAAATCATTATGTGTCTGGGAGTTGGTCTTCTCATTTATTGTCTTGCAGGGGCTCTCTGAATCTCTTGTGTTTGAATTTTTGCACAATTGAAGAGATGAGGGAAGTTTTCTTGAATGATTTCATGAAATGTTTGTTTCAGTATGACCTCTGACTCTCTCTCTGCCTCAGGAAGGCCAATTACTTTTAGATTGAGTCTCTTGAAGTAATCATTCATCTCTTGAAGGTTTCATTCTGTGTTTTTAAGCTTCTTTTCTATGTTTTTGACAGTTTGGGTTAGTTCTGTATTTTGGCCTTCAAGCTCTGAGATTCTTTCTTCTGCTTGGCTAATTCTGCTTTCCATGCTCATTAGTTTGTTATTTATTTCCATCACAGTATTCTTTTTTTTTTGTTTTTTTTTGAGTTGGAGTCTCACTCTGTCACCCAGACTGGAGTGCAGTGGCTGCTCCCGGCCACCGCAGCCTCACCTGCTGGGCTCCGGCGATCCTTCCGTCTCAGCCTTCCGAGTAGCCGGAATTACAGGAGTGCACTACCAC
>NW_007249793.1:202781-203528 GCF_000164805.1 Carlito syrichta | reverse complement strand
ATACTGAGTGACCTCTCACAGAAACAATGATCTGAGTATCACATGTTCTCACTCATATAGTGGACCTTGATCATCCAATGGAATACCATAAGAAAATGACTGACAGTGGTGGGAAACTATGGGGGGGAGGGAGTGTAAGGGAGATGAGATTAATGGTAGTAAATATCTGTCTGGGGATGGGGAGACACCTCTTATCAACAAGGATGCCTGAATGATGCATATTTGTATACCTAACCCTTAACTGTACCCCACAATATCATAATAAAAAATATTGATTATGAAAAAAAAAGGGTGTTTTGTCTGAAATTAAGATTGCGACTCCTCCTTTCTTTTGTGTTTTGCTTGTCTGAAAGTTTGTTTCCCATCCTCTTGCTCTGAGTCTGTGAGTGTCCTTTCTAGTGAGGTGAGTCTCTTGAAGGCAATAATTGTTGTCTGGTCATATTTTATCCATTTTGCCATTCTATGTCTTTTCAGTGGTGCATTTAGTCCATTCACATTTAGGTTAATTATTGAAATGCGAGAGTTGATCCCTGTCATAAGGTTCTTACAGAGTTGTTGTTCCTGTTTGTTTGTTGTCTTTCTTTTGGTTTTGGAGTTAGTTCATGTGTGTTTTTAATCTTTTGCCTGTACTCTTTGAAGAACATTGTTGTTCTTTTTTTCCTTTTCTTCTGTTTTCAGTACTTTCTTAAGTGTTTCTTGTAGAGGTGGTCTGGTGGCAGTGTAGGTTCTTAGGGTTTGGATATCTGG
>NW_007249793.1:201594-202621 GCF_000164805.1 Carlito syrichta | reverse complement strand
AGGCAATCCACTCACTTCAGCCTCCCAAAGGTGCGGGATTGCAGGCTGAGCCACCGAGCCTGGCTCCATCACAGTATTCTTTACTGCTGTTATTTCTGTCATCAGCTCCTTCTTATTTTCCTCTTGTCTCTCCTCATTTTTAAAAATTCTCTCTATTAATGTCTTGATGTCTGGGTTTGTTGCATGTGACCAGTCATTCTGGGGGCTCTTCATTGTTTGTGTTCCAAAGTCTGTTTTCACAGTGTCTGACCTCCCAGGGGTCTGTGTGAGCCCTCTATTCTTCTTTTGGTTTTTCTTCATTTGTGCAGATTTTTCCTCCCTACTTTTCCCTTGTCTCCACTTCCCCATCTTCTTTAATTCTGTTATTCAGTAGTGGAGGGGTTACTTTTACTTCTGTTTGCTCAATCTCCTATTCTTCCTAGTGTGTTTCCTCTTGCTTTGTTCTGTTCTGGAGTTGGACTATAGGTTGAGGGCAGTCCTTTTTGCAGTTTTGAGATTTAATTAAGGGGGGAACTGTGATTCAAAATCTCTCTGCAGATCCCGGTATCCACCAACAGGTATTTGGATAGTCTGAAACCCACTTCCCACTGCCTTGGAATCTGTCCATGCAGTGGGGTTGTAGGTTTACTCCCTGAAAGCAACATGAGGCTAACAGAGGGAAGAGAATGGAGCAGGCAGTGGGGGGAGGTGGGGGGTCAAGAGAGAGAGGAGTAAGAGGGAAAACAGATGAGTGTATCAACTAGCAAGTGAAAAGAGACATAAATACTGAAACAAATATAAAGAAAAACACTAACCATGACTAAAAACTAACCAACAACTATAAAAAATGAAAGCATATAATGATGCTAATGTACAAGCTAACCAATCTCCTTATTGGTGTGCTATTCCTCTATACAAAGATGGGGTTTACAGAGAAATAAGAAAAGAAAAGAAAAGAAAAGGACAGCTACTTGGAAGGCTGAGGCGGAAGGATCACCGGAGCCCAGCAGGTCGAGGCTGCGGTGGCTGGGATCGGCCACTGCACTCC
>NW_007249793.1:180903-201574 GCF_000164805.1 Carlito syrichta | reverse complement strand
CTCAAAAAAAAAAAAAAAAAAAGAAAGAAAAAAGGAATAGATTAAAGTCAGTAAACTAACAGAACTAACCAAGCACACTCTGAGACTTTTCCTTTAAGTCCAATGTCCTTTCAGCTCTGATTTCTAGCTGTTTTTCAGGCTGGTAGAATGATTCACAGTTAGGGTCAGTTGCCCCTGGCCTGCTGTGAAGAATAGTTCAGATATTACTGAGATCTGGCCTTGTCTATTTATCAAGGGGGAAGAGCATCGGTCATTCCCGTTTTGATGTTTTACCTTGGATCCCCAGCAGGTGTTGCTATCTCACCACTCCAGTAGACTTTTATCTGCAGTTGCTGAAGCCTGTAGCTCAGAGGTCGCCCAGGAAGGAAGGGAGCCAGCGACAGTATCTGCAGCAGCAGTGGCCACCTCCCCGTACATGGGGGCGTAGGGGGGGCAGCTCCACAAGCCTGGCTCTGGGCGAGGGGTGCGGCGCGGCAGTGGCAGTGGCAGCAGCAGCTGTGGCAGCGGCGATCTCAGTAGATCCTGCTTGCGGGGCCTCGTAGTCTGAAGTCATGGGTCGCCTCAGGCATGGGTGGGCAATGACCGCAGCAGCAGCATCCATGGCTGCAGCGGTGGCCCAGACTACCATGATGTTTGAGCAGTGGCGGCGGTGGTGGCTGAGCTCCCTGTGAAGAGCAGGCTGGTGAAGATGGGAGCTGCAGCCTGTGGGAGAGAGCTAGGGTCTTTATGAGTGTTCTCTTTCACAGAGGGTCTCACAGACTATGCTGCCCCATCGCCATCTTGCCGGAAGTCCCCACAGCATACATCTTGAGTGTACCCATGAGTTCATAAATTTTTAAAATTTTATTAAAAAAAATTTTTTTTTGAGTTGGAGTCTCACTCTGTCACCCAGACTGGAATGCAGCGGCATGCTCCCAGCCACCGCAGCCTCGACCTGCTGGGCTCCGGTGATCCTTCCACCTCAGCCTTCCAAGTAGCTGGAACTACAGGCATGCACTACCACACCCGGCTAATTTTTGATTTATTGTAGAGATAAGGTCTTGCCAAGTGGTCCAGGTGGGTGTTGAACCCGCGGGCTCAGACAATCCACTCACCTCAGCCTCCCAAAGGTGCGGGATTACAGGCTGAGCCACCAAGCCCAGCTATTTTATTTAAAACTTTAAATTCTTTAAAAATTCTTTTCTGCTGTGCCTTATGTACTTGACCATGAAGGTGTTGTTACAGTAAGTTATGTTTTAAGATTGGATTCATCCAGGCACTAATGCTGATATAATATGATTGGAAAAAGAACTGGCTTTTTGTGCCACCTTTCCAATCAAGAGTGTGTATGTGTATTTAAAGGCATTTACATTTGTGAGCATATGTATGTTAAAAGACCACAATGCAGGAGTTATAGTGAGAGAGAGTGTGTGTATGTGTGTCTACTAGGGTTTTTTGATTACAAGAGGCAGAGACCCTCTGAAGAAGGAAAAAGACAAAGCTACAGTTTTCTGGCTCTCTGCTGGAATGGAAAGTATCCCAGGATCTGGGGACCAGATTCCTTCCTTACCACTGTGACTACTGCATGGTGTTTTCTGCAAGGTGTCTTTGTCTCTCTCTATATGTCTGCTCTGTCTCATCCTTGTCACAAGCTCCTCTACTCCTTACTCATAGTTTCTTCTCTTTTATAACTATGTGGTTTGCCCATGGATTTAGCATGCCTTGATCCCACCTTTACATTAAGGCATCTTTTCAGTTTTGACTTCTGGTAATAATGGAGCAATCTTTTCCATGTTTTTTAGTTCAGATTTCAGAGAGAGAAAATATTTCATATATGTTGCTAACCAGCATAATGATCGATTGTCTTTGGGTTGAGAATTCAACTTCTGGCCCCATAAACTATGACCAGATGTCTGTCCTTTAAGCGGTGACTATATACTGGGCAGTGCCACTTGAATGCCTTGAAGACAGCTTTAATATTAGTGAAATGGGAGACTGGGGCATTGGGACCTTAGTGGTCCTGGTGGATAATGAGACTCTCTGACAGGAGAAGGAAAGGACAGAGAAAAGAGAGAACACTATCATAAAAAAGATTTTATTTTTTCCACCCATTCTATGTCAGTAATGAAAAATCATGAACCAAGATAATTCCGCTAAACAGATCACTATGGAGACCTGGCTCATAGATTTACCAGAGGGTACTAACTGCAACAGAGAGGAACTCGTGTAGTGAGAAACAAGTTAGCCCTGGCAGACATGGCTTCATAAAGAAAGTCCTTACTCATAAAGCAACGTTCAGGTGTGAGTGAGGCGAATGGCCTTCCAGGCTCAAGGGTCCCAGAAATTCCCATGTATCTTTGGTGCATAATCCTTAGTATTGGAAACATGTGTGTGTCATGCTGTATTTTTTTTCTAATTGTTTTAGTAAAATTTTGTGAAATGAAGGCTTCTCCAGTATTTTAGATATACACAGGAGAAAAAGGAAAAGAGAATCAGCAGGAGAGAAGGTATTCTTCCTGGCATCATTCCAAGAAGCAAAATTCCTGGAAGAACTCAGAAAGTTAACATGGAGGAAGGCGATTCCTGGTTATATTTCTAAGGAAGTAATTCAGATTTGACACTTAGTATATGCACAAGACTAGAGGAAGTTTATAGAGGCTGTGGTAAGAGAAACCCAGAAAACTACACTGAGATACCACCTAACTCCAGTCAGAATGACCATTATCAATAACTCAAAAAATAACAGATGCTGGAGAGGATGTGGCGAAAAGTGAACACTTCTACACTGTTGGTGGGAGTGTAAACTAGTGCAACCTCTGTGGAAAGAAGTGTGGCGATTCCTAAAAGCACTAAATATCGACCTCCCATATGACCCTGCAAACCCCCTACTGGGAGTATACCCTGAAGAACTCAAATCACTCTATGAAAAAGATATCTGCACATGTATGTTTATCGCAGCATTGTTCACAATAGCAAGAACCTGGAACCAACCATGCTGCTCATCAAAAGAGGACTGGATTTAAAAACGTGGTACATATACACACCATGGAATACTGTGCAGCTATAAAAAAGAACAAAATCATGAATTTTGCAGCAACCTGGATGGAACTAGAGTCTATAATACTGAGTGATCTTTCACAGCAATAAAGATCTGAGTATCACATGTTCTCACTCATAAGTGGACCTTGAACATCTATCATAATACTGTAAGAAAAGGATTGACAGTGGTGGGAATCTATGGGGCAGGGCAGGGAGGGCAAGGGTTGTGGGATTAATGGTAGTCAATATCTATCAGGGAATGGGGGGAAACCCCTTATCAACAAGGGTGCCTGAACGATGCATATTTTGTATACCTAACCTTTAACCATACCCCACAATTTTAAAATAAAAAATATGTTTAAAAAAAAGAGAAACTCAGAATGCCTGCTCAGCCAGAAACCGGTCCCTCATGAGGCTTTTGTCACTGAAACAGCCAGGTGAATGCCTTGGTTTCCAAATCGATCCGTGCCAGGAGCAGCTTTGGATGCTGCATGACTGTACCAGGTCTCCCTGGCGGCACGTATCTGGAGGATTACCCATCTGGAAGTCCTTCAGTTGCCCAAAGCAAAAGATTCTCATTCTAGGAGTATCAAGGAGGTTAGGGGACAGGGAGGAAAGAAGTGGCTAATAACATTTTACCTGTTGTTACAGGCATTTACCACCTACAGATGTGAGTGATTTTAAATATGTAAAGCCATGCCATGTGGGGGTGCTGTGGTTACAAGAGATGAGTGTTCCTTTCATCTGTTTTTCTGGAAGTGCACGGTGGGGATGGGGCTCACAAGCAATTGGACAACCATTTAAGTGACAGTAGATGTGGGTGGTAAAGTCAGTCTGTCATTTAGAAGGCACTAGCCAAGCCTGGGTTTTTCTCAGCAAACCCCAGAGAGCTCAGTGGGAAAGCCTTCTCATGCTATCTCTCTAGTGGGACCTTAGCTAAGAGAGTGAAAGGATGAGCTGTTCGGCAAGTCTTTTCCTTAGCAATTGGAAGGATGGTTTTGGGGCTTCGTTAAATATGAGTTGAGGAGGCTGGCTTAGGTTTGCCCTGTAATATTAATTTATGGGACAAGGAGAATTTGGAGAGAGTGCAAAGAGAATCTGAAACCTGGAACTTGAAGGGAACAAGGGCTTTTCCCACCTGAGAACTGCAGTGATTGTTAAACTGTGGTTGGTGATACCCCTCCATTTTGCACAAATTCTGTGTAATCTCTACTAACGTTTTGTCTGCACCCTCACTTTTTCCTGCTTTGTGCTGCACTTGTTCCCTCTTTAACAGACCTTGCATGGCCACCCAGTCTTTGCCTTCATTTAATAGTCGCACAGGTTCATTGACCAAATCAGTGTGCAGTATTTGCAACTGGTCACTTAGCCAACATGTGCCACTACTTGTTCACAATCACTTTTGAAGGAGTTGAGTGGTTGGCTCATCCAGGCCACTCCACAGAGTCACCCAACTACTGTTCCTAAGGTCCTGCTGTCCTTGTGTCCCTCCTTGTTCCAGAACCTACCATGGCCCACTCATGACTACACGGTAGTGTCCAAACTCCTCCACCAGCCTCTCAGGTCCTCCCATGATCTACCCAGCCCCATGCTTCTCTGCTTTCTTTCCCCACCTCCCCAAATGGCGTTGTCCATGTCAGCCACCCCATGCCCACATCTGTTCCTTTATAGGAGACGGATCCCTCTAGCCTCTATCAGTCTACCTAGTAAAGTCTAATCAGTCTGCAAAGTCTGCCTCAAATCTTACCTTTTGATGAAACTCCCTTCCCATCTCCTTTTTTCTATACTGTTTCTCCATTTCCTGACTTTTCAAAGAGCCAGATGCTTGAGGAGAAAGTTATTGTTGTTTTTAAATTCCCGAAACTTTGAATATTAAAAAAAAGGCGAAGGAGTCAAAGAAAAAAGTTTTCTTTTGTTGTTTTATTTTGTAAAATCATAAACCACAGGCATGGTAGAGGACGCAAAAGACAGACTAGGAGAAATGCTCGATGGTTACTGAGGAATTTTTGGAGGAAAGAATCCTTTCTGGGCTGTTGGTGAGGAACTCAGAGAAAATTAGGAGAGACGAACAAAAGAGTGTATAGTTACTGTTGGGCTCTGCTCAAATTCTGAATTGGGAGGGTGGAAAGTAGACACTTCTGAATAGATTTGGGATTTGAGGCCAGAGGGGGAGCACGCCCCTTGCTTCCTGAGAGAAATTTTGGTAGGAGGGACTTCAAGCAGGGAGACTTGCCCCAGCATGGTGGCTTCTGAAGCCTAAAAATGGCAGGAGGCAATTCTGGGCAGAAAGGGAGCCTGTGTTAGATATTCTCCTTCTCTTTTCACCTAGCCTCATTTGGCTTCTGTAAGGCCTGGAGAAGAGTAGATTACTGATAGTTTAAAACTTGGTAGATCTGAGAGGGATTCACTTTAGGCTAGGTCAGGGAACACAAAACCAGTGCTGTAAGGTGGATACTTCAAGTCTGAGAATTAATTGAGGGAGAAGAAGCCAGAGTTGAGAAAATCTGTAGAGCCAGTAAATGCCAAGGTGTGGGAGGAGGAATCCACGTCTTTCCTAGAGGAATCGGGTCTTGCTTATGTTAAGAGAAATGATGGCAAGAGATTCCTGAGAAAAGTGAACTTGTACTGCTCAGTTATTAATTATTTGTGCCATGAAGAAAATGAATCAAGCGTAGTGATAGAGCGTCGTTACAGGTTTAATGGGCTGTGTAGGTGGCATTGAAGTTGGGAGAGGATGGGAAGAAGAATATCATGGGGGAGAAAGGGTTTGAGGCAGAATGAACAGTGAAGGCTCTGGGAGCAGAAAGAGCATGTTGGGTTTGGGGAACAGGAAGGACTCCTGAGCAGCTGGACTGCACTTTGTGAGAGACCCAGGCAGGTCAGGCCGGCCTTGTGGCCCTGGAATTGAGGTTGAATTTTTGTTTTAGTGCAATGGGAAGCCATCAAAGGGGTTTGAACAGGGAGGGACATGGTCTGACAGACTTTTGAAAAGATTATTGTGGCTGTTCTGTGGAGCCCAGATTGGAGGAATGTTGAGAATGGAAATCTGGAGATAAGTTCCTTTCACTCACACTGGAAAGCCAGGCATATTCCATTTCTTCCCCTTTTGTTCCTTTACCCAGAGCATCCTTTCTATTCAGGTGTTTGGTAAGAGACTGAAGTGTCTTAAAAGGCTTTGAAGAGTTCAGTTCAATTTAGTACCTATTTATTAAACAGCTACTTCTACTCAATGCTAAACAAGGCATTGTAGAGGACGCAAAAGACAAAGACCTGATTTCTCCCCCCAAAAGAGCTTTAAAATTACCCTCAAGAGAAAGACATTTGTTTGTTGATATAATATGCAGCCATACTCTACCATCTATGTGCTGCACATAGAGGAAGATTAAGATATGGTCTTTGTCCTGGAAGTGGCCAAGTTCTGGGGAGACAGAAGTTTAAATAAAAGTTTATTCGGTGCTGTCTAATAGTGGTCTATGTTGAGTGTTAAGGGATTGATCTTGCTGTGTAAGCCTGGGAAGAAGCTTCACAGAGTAGTAAAATTCATGCTGATCTTGACCATGAGTAAAGATGGGTTGAAGGCAAAGGTGAGGTTTAGGATTAGCTCTATTAAAAAGTAGACTGCTGGAAGCTATGCTCAGTACGAGTCAACAGTGTGAGCTGGCTGCTAAAAGAGCAAGTACCATTTAGGTTGCATTAATAAATACGGTTTCTAGAAGGAAGGAGGAGATGATGGTGTGGTGTTCTTCTGAGCACACAGAGTTGTTATATGTGGATCAAGATAACTCTTTTGAGAAGGGTTGTGTTAGTCTGGGACCTCTGAGAAGCATATGTCCAGATGAGATTAAACATGTAATGATTTTTTTTGAGGGAAATACCTTGAAAGAATACTATAGAGAGAGTCAAGGAAGGCTGGGAGAGCCATCAGACCACAACACGAGTCTGTCCTTGATTGCAGGAAAGAGGGAAGGTTGGGTGGAAGCATTCTAGATTGCCCTGTAGGCTAAGCGAGGGCTGGCAAAACCTTTAGGGAGCTCTCAAACCAAAAATCCTGTGTTTCTCAGAATTTAACATCCCTAATGTTCTCAGGCATTGGCTGGTAACCACCTGGGGGAAGCGTGGCCTTGGTGCAAACACGGTGGTAGATTTCTGAGAAAGCAGCTGAAACCTTGGTTGATTAAGTTTTCTGTAGCTGAGAGACTGGAAGCTCACTCTCATGGCTGAACACAAAGGGTGACTGTGGCAGTGAGCAAACTCATCACTACACGTGTTATAATTAGCTTGACGACATCTCACAGGTGATATTTATTATTATTATTTATTTATTTATTTATTTATTTATTTTTTGAATTGGAGTCTCACTCTGTCACCCAGACTAGAGAGCAGTGGCTGCTCCCGGCCACCACAGCCCTCGCTTAGCCTACAGGGTAGCCCTCGCTTAGCCTACAGGGCAGTCTAGAATGCTTCTACCCAACCTGCTGGGCTCCGGCTATCCTTCCGCCTCAGACTTCCAAGTAGCTGGAACTACAGGCGCGCGCTACCCCGCCAGGCTAGTTTTTGATTTATTGTAGAGACGAGGTCTTGTCAAGTTCCCCGGGCATGTCTTGAACCCCTTGGGCTCAGGCAATCCTCTCGCCTTGGCCTCCCAAAGTGCTGGGATTACAAGTTGAGCCACCGAGCCTGGCCTATTATTTTTTAAAAAGTAATTCATTTGATATTTAGGTATTGATATGCTATATGTCAGGGATACCAATAGGGAAAAAACAGACCCTACCCTCAACGACCTCATAGTCTAGTGGGGAACAATGGCATTTAATGTGGCCTAATGTGCACCACGATGAATATCAGGAACACAGCTTGGTGATGATACCAGTGGTAACAGGATCACTAGAATCCTGGAGGGGTTTGAACATTGTTAAAAAAAATTAATTTTTTTATATTTACATATTTATTTTAAAGATGTGAGGTACAATTCAGGGTTAGGTACATAAGTGGTCATCATACAGGTAAAGTTTGGGTACTCTTATTGATGTTATGTGCCCCCCTCCCTCTCCTGGCAGTGTTTCACTACTACTAATTCCTTTCTTATAGTATTATGATAAATGTTCAGGGTCTGCTTATGAGTGGTACTCAGTACATGTAGTACTTAGATATTTGTTTCTCTGATAGAGCACTGAGTATTATAAACTCTAAATCCATTCAAGTTGCTACAAAGTTCATAATTTTGTTTTTCTTTATGGTCTCATAATATTCCATCATGTATTACCACATTTTCTTTATCTAATCCACTTAAAAAATTTGCCAACTGTAAATCTGACAAAGATCTTACATCCAGGATCTACAAGAAACTCAAAAGTGCTGAAAGGAAAAAGACAATTAACCCTATGAAAAAGTGGGCAAAAGCTTTGAATAGATACTTCTCAAAAGAAGACATATGAGCAGCCAACAGATACATGAGAAAATGCTCAGTCTCACTAGTCATCAAAGAAATGCAAATTAAAATCACACTAAGATACCACCTAACTCCAGTCTGGATGGCCATCATCAATAACTCAAAACAAACAAACAAACAAACGTTGGAGAGGATGTGGGGAAAAAGGAACGCTTCCACACTGTTGGTGGGAATGTAAACTAGTTCAACCTCTGTGGAAAACAGTGGCAATTTCTAAAAGATCTAAAAATTGGCCTTCCATACAACCCAGCAATCCCCTTCTGGGAATATACCTGGAGGAATTCAAATCACTCTATAAAAATGATACCTATACACATGTTTATTGCAACATTATTCATAATAGCAAAAACATGGAACCAACCTTGAGCCGGGTTTTAAGGTCAAGCTGTAGGTCTTTAGATGGAGGTAGGGGAAAGAATTTCACTAATATTTAAAGAGGCATTGTATGTGGGATGACAGTTAATTTTCAAGTGAATAACATAATTGGATTATTTTGGGCCCAATTTGTGGAAACTATATTGGGATCAATATAAGCAAGAACTTTCTGAAGGACAGAGCTTTGCAAAGGTGGGCTAGGGTTGCCTTTGTGAGTTTCTGGTGCTGCTAAGATCTAGCTGGGAAGCTGTTCAAAAGGGTGGAGTCAAGTTAGGGAAGAGTAGTTGTGATTTTGGAGAGGACTGGAATCTTTGAGATTCTGTGATTCAGAGGAGCCCTTTCTGTCCTACAATACCTGAACAGGGGCCACTACAACCCCTGGGAATGTAGATCACCTGAATGATGTCTAAACCCCTTTAGCCTCAGGCTGCACACTGGCCTGCAATTTCCTCTTGACCAGGGGTGGGGACAAGTTGGCCTATTTCTTGGAAGGACCAATTTCAATGCCCATCTTGTACCATACAACAAAGGCCGGGAGTCCCAGGACATAACTCTTTCTCTGGTTGATCAGGGGAGAGATTTTCTTTTCTTTTCTTCTAAAAAATTTTTTTTAGCTTAAATATGTGGGGTATAATTCAGGGTTAGGTATACAAATGTTCATTATGCAGGTACCCTTGTTGATGAGGTGTGCCCCCCTCCCCTGGCAGTTTCCCATTACTGCCAGTCCCTTTCTTATAGTATTATGATAGTTGTTCAAGGTCTGCTTATGAGTGAGAACATGTTGTACTCAGTTCTTTGTTTCAGTGATAGATCTCTCAGTTTTAGAGACTTTAAGTCCATCTAAGTTGCTGTGAAGTTCATAATTTTGTCCTTTATGACTGCATAATATTCCATCATGTATATATACCACATTTTAAAATTCAGTCCTCTTTCAATGGGCAGCACGGTTGGTGCCATGTTTTTGCTATGGTGAATAATGCTGCAATAAACATGCGTGTGGAGGTAATCTTTTTCATAGAGTGACTTGAGTTCCTCTGGGTATATTCCCAGTACGGGGAGTGAGGTGTCATATGGGAGGTCGATTTTTTGATCTTTTAGAAGTCACCACACTGTTTTCCACAGAGACTGTACTAGCTTACACTCCCACCAACAGTGTAGAAGTATTCCCTTTTTGCCGCATCCTCTCCAGCATCTGTTGTTTTTTGAGGTGTTGATGATGGCCATCCTGACTGGAGTTAGATGGTATCTCACTATGGTTTTAATTTGCATTTCTCTGATGACTAGTGAGGCTGAGCATTTTCCATGTATCTGTTGGCTGCTCGTATGTCTTCTTTTGAGAGGAGTCTATTCATATCTTTTGCCCACTTTGTAATGGGGTTGTTTTTTTCTTTTTGAGATGTTTGAGTTTCTTGTAGATCCTAGATGTTAGAATATACAGTTGGCAAATATTTTTTCCCAGTCTGTGGTCTGTCTCCTTGCTCTCCTGATGGTTTCTTTGGCTTTGCAGAAGCTTGTCAGTTTGATGAGGTCCCACTTGTCTATCTTATCTCCTATGGCACGGGCACTTAGGGTTTTGACCAGGAATTGATTGCCAGTTCCAATTTCCATAAGGATGTCTCCTGCATTTTCTAAGGTTCTTATAGCTTGAGGTTTTACGTTTAGGTTTTTGATCCATTTAGAGTTGATTTTGTGTATGGTGATAGGTAGGGGTCTTGCTTTAATCTTTTGCATGTAGTCAGCCAGTTTTCCCAGCATCATTTATTGAGCAGGTTCTCCTGTCCCCAGTGGTTGATGGTGGAGGCTTTGTTGAAGACGAGTTGGTTGAGAAATTGAGGTTTTGCTTCTGAAATCTCTATCCTGTTCCATTGGTCTATATGCCTGTTCTTGTACCGACACCAGGCTGTTTTGAATATTGTAGCTTTATATTAAAGCTTAAAGTCTGAGAGTGTGATACCTAGAGGTGAGATTTTCATCAACATTCTTCTGATTGGCCTCTTCAAAGAAAAGTGTGAGGTCATGAACATGCAGTATAATTGTAGCAATGGCCTCCCAAAGACTCTAAACTTCTTGGAGAAGCCCTCCCTGGAGGCTTGATAAGTATGAAAGGAAATGGACTGCTAATTAGCAAAGAAATTAAATCTCAAATTATCCTGACAGAATCCATTTTTAATAGAGCCAAATATGAGTTGTTTAAATCTGATAGAAGAATCTATATCCATCAGACATTCACTTTTTAGAAGGAAAATCAGAGAAATCACGAATGTGACATTTTCACAGACGATTCTTAAGGCATCACTAGTAAATCCAGAAACTGAGTGTTGTGAAAAATGCATTGGTTTTAGTCCCAGCCCAACTGTGCTGGGTCTTGGAAAAGTGTCAGTCTTTCTAGGCCTCATATGCCTTATCTGCAAAATAGGTATTAAAAACCTACCTGCTCTTCTGGTGCCTTTCAATCATTGTTAATTGCTTTTGAGTCTATGGGTCCCTCCCTGCAGATTCAAAGTAGATTCAGGCAGGAGTGTCTGATTGTAGCATCCAGACCTTGTGATGAATGACTTTTCTTTTGGTCTCTAAAGTGCCTCCCAAGACTTCCAAAGGGAATTCCCCTCAACAGGAAGGTTTTTGGAAAAACAAATGGCCAGTGGCCACTATATTATCTCTCCAGAATGTGTAAATGTGATAAATGTATATGAAAGTATTTTATGTTCACTAAAGTGTTCTGCAGATACCAGGAATTACTGAAGTTATCATAATCATCCTTCCACATGTTTTTCTCCCAGGGATAGCTTTCATTTTTTGCTCTTCCATTTCTTTGTTTTAATTCACCTTTCTCAAGAAGCCCTTTCAGACTGGTCATCTCAGCTTCCAGTTCTTCCTATCTTCTTTGACACTTTAGACATCTCTGGTTTGATTTGGAGCATTCTTGTGTTTGAACTCTTAAAGGAATTTGTTGAAGGTTTTCATACTGGGTTCTGTGGAGCACCAGGGTCTGGTCCAGGCAGGAGCTGTTGGGGGACAGTATGAGGGAGATTGAAGGGGGTTGCAGCCCAAGAGCAGTGTCTGCCTAATGCACAGGAGTCGGGAGCTAGAATGGCCCTTCATGCGTTGTCCTGGGTTGGGCCAGGTGAAGTCACGTTGGTTGAGCCGTTAGTGCCTGATGACTACTTTTGATCAGTCATTGCATGTGGGCCACCCTGAGAAGGGAGTGTGATCTTGGCTGAGGGGAGCTCTGCAGCTGAGGCGGTCTTTGAAGGGCTGGCAGTTGAAGGCTTTCTGCTTCCCTCAGCCCCAACAGCTATGTGGCAAGTCCTTCCTTAAAGGGGCATCTGAGTAGCACATGGCAGTCTCTACCACAGCCTTCCCCGCTGTTTCCCTACTTGGCTTCAGCATAAGAGAAGCAGCTCTGCTTTCATGTGTTTTTTTTTTGAGTTGGAGTCTCACTCTGTCGCCCAGACTGGAGTGCAGTGGCCGCTCCCGGCCACCGCAGCCTCGACCTGCTGGGCTCCGGCGATCCTTCCACCTCAGCCTTCCGAGTAGCTGGAACTACAGGCGCGCGCTACCACGCCCGGCTGATTTTTTTGATTTATTGTAGGGATGAGGTCTCGCTGCCCAGGCGGGTCTCGAACCCGCGGGCTCAGGCAATCCACTCACCTCAACCTCCCAAAGGCGCGGGATCATGTGTTTTATGGAGAGAGTTTCTACACAAATCCCTTTCAAAGATGAGCTCTTTTTCTAAAAAAAAGTTTGGACATCACTGCTCTGGTCCCACCCTCTTCTTTTTTAGGTAAGGAAATTGATATCTAGCTTCTCTGGCTCCCAACATAGTATCCTTTTCATCATACCATGGCTGGCACCTCTTTATTTTTATTTCCTTTCTTTATATCTGACACCCCTGAGCACAGACTAACTGTGGCAGACACTGTTGGTTTCTAGGAATATTTATTGTCTCCCTTTTTCTTACCAATAGAACCTCAGTTTGTGCCCTGTGGCATGTGTCCAGCTAAAGAACTGAATTGCCTAGCCTAGTTTGTAGCTAGTGGTATCCTGTAACAAAGTTCTGGCTCATGAAAAGTAAGCTGAGGGTTTCTGGGAAAACTCTGTTTCCTTAATTTAAGCACCATTCTTCATCTTTTTCCTTTCTTTCTTCTTCCTGGAATGCGGATATGATGGATGGAGATCTTGTACATTCTAAGAGAATGAGGACAAAGCTCACAGCCTAAGAATGGCAAAGCAGAATGTTGGAAGTGCCTGGCCCACTGATAACCATTGTGGAACGCTCATCTGTTTCCTCTAGACTTATGTCATATGAAGAAAAAAAAATTTCGGTCTGGTTTAGGTACTGCTCTTTGAAATTTGGGTTGTCAAGCCCAGTTCTAGATAGATAATACCAAGTTAAAGAAAGCAGAATCTTGAATCTGATACATTCAGATTAGTATCTTCAGTTGCCCTGGTCTCTGAGACATCCTTGGCATCCTACATTAAGACTTGGTGGAGGGAAGGGACATTGGATTGGTAATTTAGAAAACAAGGCTCTTACTCCATTTACTAGTTGTGTAAGTTTGGAAAAGTTGGGTAACCTCTTTGGGGCTCCATTTCCCCTAATATAAAGACAAAGTTGGAGTAGATCTCAAAGTGCTCTTAAGTCATTGTTTCTCTTATTCTATGACCCGGTCTACCCTTGAAATGAATCTGTATAAAGTCACACTTTTGAGCACTAGTTTCAGGTTGGGATTTGTGAGTGTGACAAATGTGAGAAATATCGTTGTTTTAAAAGGTTATTTCTTGCTAAGTATAATCCAGTTTACTAAGGATTTTCTCCATAAGAATTCTTTGTATTTTTTGTAAGTTGATTATTGACTTAATTAGTATAATTAAGCACAATTACAAAATTAGTACAGATCTGTATAATCAGGTACTAACAATGTGTAATTAGGTAACTACATCTTGTAATTAGAGACTTGAAAATGTAGTGCCATTTTAGAGTTCTTATTCTACTTTGTCAAAAAATTGTCCCAAATCCACACACAGATCATTTAAGAAGTTCACTTTGTCCCACAGTTGAATGGGTGTTTTTTATTTCTGAAAATTATTAATGGCACTCTCTCCCCTTTATTAGGTAGTAATAGCTTTGAATTGTTTTTCAAATCAAACTTTGTTTGGTCACAGAATTAAAATAAATTTTCTTCTTACTTTTTAAAAAGTAATATATGACTCAAAAAATTAATTAAGGGTTTTGAAAAATGAAAGGAGAGAAATCTCAATTTCATTTCAGAGCATGTAAAATAGAAGGTGGTAGGCTTAGAAACAGTGATTTGAATTCTGAAAAAAAAAAAAATCCAGATATAGCATTTCATAAATAACATGAGGTCACCTCATCATTCTTTGGAATTTGTTCAACTAATTTTTTAGTATTTGGGATGCAAATAATTTTTCTTTTTTGACAAATTCATTATAGGGTCTCTAAGATGATGGAAATGCTTTAGATTTGTGAAGTCCCCGCCTTTACAAATGGATTTGCAAGAATGGTGCTCGAGAGAGCATCCAGAAAACTTCAAAGGAAATTTTTTGTGTCCTTTCCATGATAAAGAATAGCATGTGTGACTGTTCTGTGAATGGGCTAATAGCTATGAGCAGCTGCCATATTGGTAGAGGAGAAAATCATAATGAATATCTCATATTTGAGGCATATTGAGGCAAAATGATATGGCTTATAATGATCCCCTTTCTTAGAACTTGAAAGCAGTTCCTACAAGGTAAATGAAGTGTCTAGTGGGAGTTAGCATACTCAATTTTGGTGGCAGTTCTGCCATTGATTAGCATTGTAATTTTTCTGTTTTTCTCCCCTGGTTATGTACTACTGAAAAGCGGTTCTTCTAGTTTATTTAATTATGAGAATCAAAAAGACAAAGGGTATAAGAAAGGGCAAAGAAGCTGGGCTCGGTGGCTCAGCCTGTAATCCCGCACTTTGGGAGGCTGAGGTGGTGGATTGCCTGAGCTCGCGGGTTCGAGATCCGCCTGGGCAACTTGGCGAGACCTCATCTCTACAATAAATAAAAAAATCAGCCGGGCGTGGTAGTGCATGCCCGTAATTCCGGCTACTCGGAAGGCTGAGGCCGAAGGATTGCCGGAGCCCAGCAGGTCGAGGCTGCAGTGGCCGGGAGTGGCCACTGCACTCCAGTCTGGGCGACAGAGTGAGACTCCGACTCAAAAAAAAATTTAAAAAAAGGGCAAAGAAAATTATACAGCACTATATTTATGTTAGGTTTAATTTTCTATTATTATTTGGGGGCAGTGAGTATCTTTTTGGTGACCTTCCATTTTCTTTACATAAGTCACTACTTACTCCTCTTACTCATGCAAATGTAGATTTTAAAGCTGGTAAGTGTCTTTGACAAAACACCCTGAATTTGTACATAGAACTGAGGCCCTTAGAGGGCAGATGGCTTGTCCAGGGTTCATAGTTAACTAGCAACAGAGACATTTGAGAATGCAATTCTTTTGATTCCCAATTAAGTACCCTTTCCTGTCACCCTTAATATACATGGCTAATGCTGTCCTTGGGGACTGAATAGAGTTGGGGACACCATCTCCCCTCTTTGAAATGTCTCTAGGAGGATAGAAGACTGTTTCTCACACCAACATTTTCCCTAGAGAAGATCTTGTTGTTGATGCTTCTCAATAGCTCCCTTTCCTGAAAGATGGCAGGAGGTGGGAATTGTATTTGGTGGATTAAGACAAGCTTTCCCAGGGAAGAATTCTGAAAACTTGGCATATTAGTCTGTTTTGAGTTGCTATAAAGAAATATCTGAAGCCGGGCTTGGTGGCTCAGCCTGTAATCCCGCACTTTGGGAGGCTGAGGTGAGTGGATTGCCTGAGCCTGCGGGTTCGAGACCCGCCTGGGCAACTTGGTGAGACCTCATCTCTACAATAAATCAAAAAATTAGCTGGGCGTGGTAGCTCACACCTGTAATTCCAGCTACTTGGAAGGCTGAGGCAGAAGGATCACTGGAGCCCAGCAGGTTGCGGCTGTGGTGGCCGGGAGCGGCCACTGCACTCCAGTCTGGGTGACAGAGTGAGACTTCAACTCAAAAAAAAAAAAGAAAGAAATATCTGAAGTTAGGTAATTTATAAAGAAAAGAGGTTTATTTTGGCTCACAGTTCTCCATGCTGTATGAAAAAATAGTGCTGGCATCTGGTTCTGGTAAAGCCTGAGGAAGCTTACAGTCATGGCAGAAGAGGAGGGGGAGCTTGTATGTCACATGGCAACAGCTGAAGCAAGGGAGAGAGGGGAGGTACCAGGCTCTTTTAAACAACCAGCTCTCATGTGAACTAATAGAGCGAGAACTGATGAACTGATGCATTACCACGAGAATGGCACCAAGTCATTCATGAGGGATCCACCCCCATGACCCAAACTCCTCTCACTAGATCTCACCTCCAACATTGGGGATCACATTTCTTTTCTTTTTTTTTTTTTTGAAATTGTGGGGTACAATTCAGGATTAGGTATACAAATATTCATTGTGCAAGTACCCTTATTGATGAGGTGTGCCCCCCTTCCCCAGGTGGATATCGACTACTGTCAATCCCAACTATCTCCCCCACCCCTCTCCCCACAGTTTCCTGCTACTTTCAATCCCTTTCCTTACAGTAATATGGTAGTTGTTCAAGGACCACTTATGAGTGAGAACATGTGATACTCATCTCTTTGTTTCTGTGAGAGGTCACTCAGTATTATAAGCTCTAATTCCATCCACGTTGCTGTGAAGTTCATGATTTTGTTCTTCTTAATGGCTGCGTAATATTCCATTGTGTATATGTACCACATTTTTTATCCAGTCCTCTTTTGATGGGCAGCATGGTTGGTTCCATGTTCTTGCTATTGTGAACAATACTGAGATAAACATACGTGTGCAGGTATCTTTTTTATAGAGTGACCTGAGTTCTTCTGGGTATATTCCCAGTAGGGGGATTGTGGGATCATATGGAAGGTCAATTTTTAGGCGTTTTAGGAATCACCACACTGATTTCCACAGAGACTGTACTAGTTTACATTCCCACCAACAGTGTAGAGTTTGGAGGGGATAAACATGAAAAGCATAGGGTGAATTGGCTCTGCTCCCTGCAGTGTGTGGGTGTATGTAGTGTTTGGTAGTCTGGGGATTTGAGATGAGAACATGGGGAGAAGTGGTTAGGACTGTGAGGAAACTGTGTATCAGGCAGTTTTTTATTCTATGAAGAGAGGTGTTTTTGTGACTTTGGATAGGGCAGGCTGAGTGGTAGGTCTAGAATGATAGTCTATATGTTTTCTAGTATCATTTTCTTGTAGCACTGTACTTTCTTCATGTCTCCAGCTTTTAGTGGTTACCGCTTGCTAATTCTTAACTGAGATGGTTGGGTTGATCCATCTGCTTCAAGATCTTTTTCTTACAGTTGGTAGAAAGAGTACTTTTCCCTCAGAATTTGATAAGGATCATAAAAAGATTCATTTTGGATGACTAAACCCACTGTGTGGAATGGATATATAATTTACAGAGGAGTTAAGTTAAATATAACTTATAGGCAGAACTACAATTGTTATATAGCATGATTTTTTATTAACTTATCTCTCCTTACTAAGAAATGGAAAAATACTAGCCATTCCTGCTTTCTATTCAGCTTCTTTTCTTTCAACACTTTGGTTTAATTTCTTGTCGGAGTTCATTGCAGTTCACATCCCACACTGAATTGTCTTAGAATGGTTTTTTTTTTTTTTTTTGATTCAGTGATGGACTTTAATATCAATTAAGGAGACTTTTCGGTCTCTTGACGTGGAATTAGTTAAGACTGCATTTCTAAGTGGACTGCATCTCTGAAGCCCTGGCTAGCTTAATGCCCATTCCCACTGTTGCATGTCATGTTAAATCTTCTAATACACACTTTAAAAAATTTCTGCCACTTTCCTAGTACTGGAAAATCCTGCTGAATTTTGTATCATTGTGCAGGGCTGGACTGCTCAGGCTTGTGCGCTGGCAATAAGAGGTTTCCAGCCCTGGATTTTGTTGGCTAGGTGAGAATAATGACTAGGAAGTTTAGTCGTTGCCTCTGGAAGAATGTCAAATTGTATGAAATTCTTTCCTGGCTTTGCTGAACAGTGATATATATTTCATCTACTCTGGGTCAACAGCATTGTGTTTTCCATTTGATTACTTTAAGCCCATCATATTGTTAAGTCATTAACTGTGAAGGATCTCAAATTTGACTCAAATTTGAAGGATCTCAAATTTGACATGCTAGCGAATAAGTTAGCTAGCCTCTCTGTGTTACATATATTTATATATTCTCTCTCTGTGTCTCTCTCTGTAGCAGTAAACAGAAGACCTCTGAGTTAGAGAAAAAACTAAATATACAACTAAAGCCACAGGCAGGGTAACATCTTAGCATCGGTTTTCTAAGTCCCTTCTTTACAGGTGATGTGACGAGGACCAGATGGTATCTCTATATGAAATAGGATGCACTGCAGGACAGGAATCTTCCTCTTAAGAAGCTGTTGGCAACCTGCCCATCCTTCACTTCTGAGAGAGACTTTGTCTTTACTCTGAGAAGTAAGCCAGATTTCTCTAGGTTGGGGTTGGAGAAGTCTTTATCTTTACCACTTTGAAATATCTCTGGGAAAGTGTCTTAACTATATTGCTCAAGAAATAAATCCTTCCTCTGACCTGAAGAGATCTCTAGTTTCCAAGATTATTTACTATTCAAACATCTTGAAAGAGAGAGTTTGAGATATGCAGAAATGTTAGACTTATGGAGAATTGTCTTCCAACATATACATAGGCAACATCTTTCCCATAAACAAATAAATAATAAAAACCCCAAAGCATGTAAACATTTGAGGTCTCTCATGACCTATAGGATAAAATCTAAACTCCTTAACTTGGCATTCAAGGCCTTTCATTACCTGTCTTTTCTACAGTTGTCTGTTTCTAATCCTCCACTTGGATATAACTGGTCTTCTCATTGTTGCCCTTTCCTTTTCATAGTCTTTTTTCCTGGCCTTTGTTCACTCTTTCTCCTACTTTAATTAATAATTAATTAATCTTTGTTTGAGTGAGAGTCTCACTTTGTTGCCCAGGCTGTGTTTGTATCATTGTGCAGGGCTGGACTGCTCAGTCTTGGAAAACACACTCATGGTCACTGCAGCCTTGACCTGCTGGACTCAGGTGATCTTTCCACTTCAGCCTTCCAAGTAGCCAGAACTACAGGCACACACCAGAACACCTGGCTAATTTTTTGATTTATTGTAGAAATGCGGTCTCACCAAGTCGCCTAGACTAGTCTCTGGTAATCCTTTCAACTCGACTTCCCAAAATGTTAGGATTACAGGTGTGAGCCACTGCGCCTGGCTACTTTCTTCTTCTTTGAGAGCACTCTCCCTCAACTCCTTTCTGCATCCTTATCATACTTCAAAAACTAGTTTGTCAAGGGTATATCATCAATCAGGCATCTGTTCTTTCCAGCTGTGGGATAAGAACTTCTTCCTATCCGAGTTATTTACTAAAATCTGAAATCCACCTTATGCCAAGGGAATAATGTGACTTGATTTATGTGCAAAGAGAGTAAGCACCCCTGAGGCCTAGGGCTCACCTATTTTTAAGTCAGAGTGCAATTGGGAATAGAGTGGATCTCACTGGTCTGAGGCTGGTCAGCCTAGTGCCTCAATCTTTCAAAGTCAATTAAAACAGGATGCTGAGAAGGCCAAGATTGTGGATTTTATTCTGGTCCTCTAAGTCCAAGATTAAAACATGCCCTCAGCTTCTTCACCTATGTCCCACTTCCAACTCTACTTAGTCTTCTAGAGAAAGCTTCTCCATATTTAGCATGCATGAGCAACATGGAGAACCCTGATTCAGTAGGTGAGGAGGGACCTGAGAGTTTGTATTACTCATAGACTCTCAAGTAATGCTGATGCTGCTGGCCCATGAATCGTACTGTAACTAGCAAGGGTCTAGATAATTTTGAGTCATCAGGATGTGTGTGTGTGTGCATATATGTGAACCCCCGCAAATAGGTGAGGCTGGGAATCTGTATTTTTATAAAGCTCCCCAAGTAACTCTGACATATTGCTAGGTTAAGAGTCACCATCCTGTATTCCCACTAGGGTGTGCATGGAGTTGATGACCCAGAGAGTCCTGCCCTTTTAGGGGCCCCTGGTGTATGAAAGGGAATATTAGAAGATGAGTCCCCTCCCTGTGGCTCACTGGCCATACTCCATCCCTGAGATCACACAGAGACCACAAGTTAGAGTCTCCTCAGAATCAGAGTTCAGAAAAGAAACTGGTATTTCTGAGCATATTACCTTATTTAATCTTCTCATGAGAGGGAGGACTTCCTTATTTCCATTTAGCAGCTGAGAAAATTGATTTTAGAGAGGACAAATAACTTTATGAAACAAGCAGAAGAGCTGAGATTCCCACTAGTTTTTCTGCATTCCAAATCTTGAGTCTGCCCACCACACTAAGGTCAAGCCTGGTATCTCAGGTTTGCTGATAAAGAAGTGGAACTAATATACCATTCTGACCTTAGACTCTAAATACTTGGGCAGAGCTTTCAGCTGAGGAGTACTATGAGTCAAGGCAGTCAGGGGTAGATGGTCAGCTTGGCTCTCATTGCTGGGAGTGCCCTTGGAAGTCAAGCTTTCTCATACATGGAAGCATGTTTGAAAGTTCACAGAGGTTTTTATCCAATCTGTACTTTTCTCTGACTTATCCAGATCACTTAATCCTCTGTACTTTTTTTTTTTTTTGAGTTGGAGTCTCACTCTGTTGCCTAGATTGGAGTGCAGTGGCCGCT